>NC_025867.1:737539-744060 GCF_000755165.1 Leishmania panamensis | reverse complement strand
TGGAGGAGCAGCGGTGGCAAGGCGCGCCTGGCTGTGCAGTCCTCTGGTCATTTTGGCGGCCAGGTCCCTGGAGAAGTCGCTTGTTTTGGGGGGGGACGGTTGAGTGGGCTTCCCAGCTGTCGTGTTAGCTGGCGGCGTCTCCACCGTTGGTGTCGAAGAGTGCGCCGTGGCGTCGATTAGGGCCTCGGTGAGAAGACTCTCCCCTTCGAAGAACGACTCCAGGACGTCGTCCAGCGTGCGCTCTGCCAGAGCAGCCGGAGGCGCTGAGGGAGTTATCTTCGGCGGCGCCGGAGGTGCCGTGGAAGAGGGAGAGGAAGTGGCCGAGGGGGTGGTAGAAAGCTTCTTTAGCATGGCAGGCTTGGTGGCCGCAGCTGCGGCCACCACTGCTACGGCCTCACGCGGCACCTTAGCACGGGCAGTCTGGGAGTAGCGCAGCAGCCTCTCGGGCAAAACTTGCAAGCACGCACCGAGTAGCACTGTACAGACGACGGCCAGTGCCAGCTCCAGCGCCACGCGCGCGTACGACACCGGTGCCAGTGTCACGGGGTCGACAACGTGAAAAAACTCCATTTTGAGAATGGCCATAACCGGTGGAGGAAAGGTGCTGACAGCAATGGCGGCCGCAGGTGTGCCCTTCCGATTGATTCACGACAGCAGACAGATACGACTTGTGCTTGCCGCAAGGGGGGAACGACTCACGGAAGAGAGCGAGAGGTGCGTGGAACGAGAAAAAATGGAAATGAATGAATGTGGATGAAAGCAGAAACGCACAAGCACGTGCATTGCGAGAGTGTGCTGCAGCGGTGCCTCAAAAAGGGTCATCTCGAGCACAGACCTCATGCTCAACGAGCAGCATAAAGCGAAGGAGAGAGAACTATGAGGGGCATCGGTTATTTATTTTCCTCTTCTCTCTGGCGAGCTGCCGAGAACCTGCTCCGTTTTGTACTTTGCTGGACCTTTGCGTGAGAAGTGGAAAAGAACAACCTGCACCGCTCCGAGTACCACTGCTGGTGGTGCGGCACTGCGCAGTGACATGCGCACCGACGCACGCAAGCACATTACACTGAAAAGAAGCAAGAAACGTGGTCACTACGATGGTGATGCACATCACCTCGTCAGGCTTCTCGTCGTGTCGAGTCAGCACGAATGGCAGTTGAGGCGTGTGGGTTGGTTGATGCAAAATGTGTAGTTGATTGATAGCGAGAGAAAAGAAACAAACGAGTAAGGAGCCCACAACAGCGGTGCTGCAGTATCAACTCAGGTGCCAAAGACTGAGATGAGCACTTTAACGTGGGCGTCACTGTCGTTGAGGTACGGAACGTAAATAAACCTGCAGCCACCGCCCTTCTTGAAGACCTCAGCAGCCTCCAGTTTGATCTCACTCAGGGTCTCCACATAGTCCACAGCAAAGCCCGGCGCCATGGCAAAACAGACCTTGGCCTGCTTAGCTAAGACGATATTGTTGAGGTGGGCATCACTGGAGGCCTGTGTCATGGCGTCGTTGACAGAAATCAGCTAGGTGATGGGCGTTTGGGAGTGGTGTTGTTCTTCACATGTTCTAATTCGAGGAACAACTCGCACAACAGGTGCTCCGTTTGCACAATCGTCATGTGCAGAAGCTTGCAGACGCCACACTGTAGGGCGATGGAGTCTGTGTGTGTCGTATGAAGCATTGCGCAACGGTCTGTGCTGAAGGCACAGTAGCTTGAAACTCACCATATGCTCGGCGTGTATGGCGATGGTGTGTGAGAGCGACAGACTCAGTAGGGTCTGCCATGGTGAGATGTTTTTTAAAGGTATAATGCAGACAAGGAGAATACAGAAAAGAAGAGGAGCAGCATCCACAAGCGTGTGGGCGTGCGTGCCTGCGTGCGGTGTCGACGGGGCCTACTCAGAACTGTATGTGTACGCGGGCCCTCCACTGATCGCTCGAGGGAGATGGAGTAAACGCTAACGGCCTCTTAGAAACACAGCGCAGGTATTTTTTCATGCACACGCACGCAAGTACACATCGCACCGCACTTCTTCGCACGTGCCCCGCATCAATGACGCACACCATAGCGACAACATTGATGAATAAAAGAGCACAAATCTGATTCTGAGTAGGCCTTTCGCTATTCTTAGTTAATCACGTGCTAGTTGAATCTCTGGTCTAGGCGTGTCGGCTCAGGGGAGGTCTGTAGAGGGGAAGGGCTTAACCCGTGTTGTGTAGAAAGGCAGTATGCAGCGTGCAACGACGGAGGAACAGAGAATAAGAGAGGGAGAGCAGACAGAGGCAGGCAAAGCAATGTCTTGGTGCTGTGAGCAACATGCATAGACACCGATACACAAATGGCATGCTTTGTGCAGGAAGCGGCCACGTCAAGAGAAGAACCTTGAGAAGCAGGTGCATTGCAGCAGAAGAGTGGCGTTCGTGTATGCATGTCCGCGGAGCGGAGGAAGAGACGGTCGAGCTGTACACCATCATGCATGCTTGACAAGAGAGGCGTCAGCGCTCATTATTGTGTTCAGAATCAAAGGAGATTCGCACCCTTGAAGGATTTCTCCTCCCAGTAAGTAAGAAAGCAGCGCAGTGCGCCGCGTGCATTCATGTTTCTCTGTTCTCCCTACGTTCCTCTTGTAGCGGTGACGCCGACAGCCCGTCAACCACATTCGCACGCTGTGGGAAGGGATAGAAACACAGTGGGTGGAGCGTTTGTCGGTGGTCAGTTGCCCAGCTTACAGATTCTGGGAAAAGCAGCTCCAGTACGGCGCATGCATTCTCTTAATATCCGCAGCGAGGCTGGATGCTTGACACCAGAGCATGCGGCTTTTCGGCAATTGATCACCCGGGAAGCCGCTACTCTCTAGCAGCGCCCGCATCACGGCCTCTGAGCACAGCGCCACGTTCCTGAGATTGTAGCCACCCTCCAGTGCAACAACGAGCCTTGGAAAGTTCTGCGCCATCAGTCGAGTCATAATGTAAAACCCTGATGGGGTGAGGCACATGGAACCGAGCAGATCACCGCTGGCGCTGTCAAAGCCGCTGCTGATCAGCACCAGCTCCGGTCGAAACTCGCGCGCTACAGGAAGGACAATCTCGTGAAGGAGCTGCAAGTACTCAAGATCGCCCATGCCGTGCGTGGGCCAGGGGATGTTGATGTTGCGTCCCTGCGCCGCAGCCGTTGCGTCACCGCCGACGCGGTTAAGGTGCCCCGTGCCAGGGTAAAAGAGCTCCTCCTCAGCGCCGGTAACATTTTGAGGCGTTTCGTCAACGGAGAGACCGACAGTGTCGCCTGGGTGGTGGACTGAACGCCTGCCATTCCTTGGAGCGCTTGAGCCGTCGGTGCTGTCAAATGACGAGCTGAGGTCGGAAGAAGAGCTGCTGCTGCTAGAAGACGCCGCGTTCAGATCAACGCCGAAGAGAGCGGCAATTTCGGTGTCGTCCTTCTCCTCCATCTGAACCGCGAGCTTGTTGTAGTCGACCTCGGTGCGCAGTCGGTGGCCCTCTGTCGGGGTCTGTGCTGGGGCTGGAGCTGCTTCGTCTCGATGCGGCTCTGGCAGCGGGACCGGTGGTGGCTCGACAGCATCGGCTGAAAGGAGCCCTGCGAGGTCCTCTGCGGTGACGTCCTCCTTGTCAGCGGTGGGCATCTCCGCCGGCTGCTTGGCCGAAACTGTGGAAACCTTCCGAAGCACGTGACCGGGACCATTGCCGTATTGGTGAACTGAAATAACCAGCACAGATGGGTCGTCGTAGAAAACGCTCTCTGTCCCGTCACAGTGGTGAACATCCCAGTCCAAGATAAGGATGCGTGGCTGCTGCGCATCACCGGCGGGGTCACTCTTCGTTTTTGCGGCCATCAGCTCCGCCTGAGCCGCGCGCGCCGCGACGGCGACGTTGTTGTAAAGACAGAAACCAGCAGCGTTGTCAGGGCAGGCGTGATGACCGGGTGGACGAACCAGTGCAAAGGCATTGGTAGCTGCGCCGCTAGCCACGGCGTTGGTGGCCTCAATTACGCACCCGGCAGCCATGCGGGCTGCACGGGAAGTGTGCTCGCTTGCGAAAAGATCCTGCCCAATGACACCTCCTCGACCCTCTTGTATGCCCATGAAGAAGTCGAGCTGATCAATTGTGTCGACCAATTTCCTGGAGTGTACGCGACGCAGCTCGCGTGTCTTGGCCGCGCGAGCGGGGATACGCTGACAGCAGGGCAGGAGGCCGATGGCAGTGAGATGGTCGATGGTGCTTTGTAGCCGTGCAGGACGCTCGTACTCTCCAGCATCTGGAGAAACATGATCTAGCATAGACATGTGATACACGACAGCGGTACGCAACGACGGCATAACGGCAGACGATGGCGTCCACTCGCAGAGGTACGATAAATCGCTTACGGCAACGCCAGCAGATGTTGTTGCTGGCGTCGGTGCCACGCCAGACTTACTCCATGCTGCGAGAGTCGGCAATGGAGTCAGTGGCGGGAGCAGAGAAGGACGGAGAAGTGGCGATTCAACTGTGCCCTGCATCCAACCGCGTATGTACGCGTCGAAACGCCTTCCTGATTCCACAGAAAGTTCTGCATGATGCACCACCTTCTCATCGCTGCGCTGTCGCTTCGGCATCCTTGTCGTTGTCGCCTGACTCGGCAGAAGCCGGTCAGGTGTCTCCTTTCTTCGACGGTTCCTCTTGTGCTTTATCAGCTCACCTTTGCGGGAAGAGTTGTCAATGAAAAGAGAAAGGAGTCGAGAACAGAGGAAAGATAAGGTGCTGAAAGAAAAAACTAATAAACACGCGAAACAGTGGGGAAAGGGGACGCAGTAGAAGAGGGGAGAGAGAGAGACGAGAAGGAAGTGAGCCCAGAGTCGATGCAGCGCCAGCAGCCGTTGCGTGTAACTGCAAGTCGGTGTGTGTCTGTGTACAGGAGTATGTGTAAGTTTGGTGGCCGTCGCGTACAACATGAGAAGAAGCGGGACGTGTCCCACATCACCGTACACAAGAATATCGCTCATGCAAATTTAATGAAGGAAAAGGACAGAGAGGGCTTAGTTGCAGCAAAGTGCATGAGAGAGAGAGAGAGAGAAGAAGCTAGCCGGCGTGAGTCGATGCCAACTGCATGGTAGCTGCCGCGAAAGCGGGAATATCCCAAGCAGGCAAGAACACCACTGTGGGGCATCTTTTTCTTCCTTGAATAAGAACATAAGAAAGGGGGAGAGCGATTTCCATATGTGCTCTCGCACAGGCGTGCTAGAGCTCCGCCGTATGTAACATCTGGCAGCTGTATGGCCGTTGTACACGGTAGTAAAGGCTCCTGCACTTCCGCTTTCCTCTTTTTTTCTGCGTTACATTCTTCTTTTCATTTTTTTCACTGACTCCATTGATGGAGTCATCTTGAAAGTATCTAATCTGTGCAGCACTGAACACACAAGTGTTCGCCTGCGAGAGGAAGAGAAAGATAAAGCGAGAAGAAAAACGACCAATTCGCCCTTGTTTTTTCTTTCGAACAGAAAAGGTGGCCGCAAACGTGCTACCTCCTTTTTTTTCTGACTTCGATGAATGCATTACATGGAAGCGAAGGTATACGCGCACAGGCACGCGTGCCGAGACAAGCACGGCGACGCACAAGCACCTACAGAGGCAGGCATGCAGACACACACATAAATGCGTGCCACAACTGCGGTAGAGCTCGCATGGCAGAATCCTTGGTTCCCAAATAAGAAAAGAGGGAGGAAGTAAACCGAGAACAAAGTAACAAAAAAGATGATCAAAAAGGGAAAAAAGAGCGAGAGGATGGATAACGGGTGTGTCCACACAGCCAGAGAGACACACTCTCTCCGTTTCCTCCTTCAAGGAATACAGTGTTCTTTGAGAAGGAACAAGATAATCGCGAGAAGAAAACAAAAAGGCAGAAATGGCCAGTGACAAGAGTCATAGGAGACAAACCACACATATGCACACTTATGTCTGCCAGCTCGTTGCACGCATTTCCCTGCTCTTAGCTTCTTCTTTGCGCACAAGGAAAGTCTACGCTTCTCTTCGCTGCTTCTCCTACTGTCAACTTCCCCCCTCCCCCCACTCCACCCCCAACACTCAGCATAGGTCGAGACAGGAAGAAGGGAAAGGGAGAAGACGACAGGGATCAATTCGCGTGCTTTCACAGGTTATCCTCTCTCTTCTGTTCTTCTATGTTTCAGGGGCAGTGTATGTGGTTGACCTCACGTTCGTTGGCTGTAGTGCTCTCGTACCAGCTATGCGCCTCTACCCTCTATCAATGCGCCTTCCGCAACAGAAGCCTCGTCACAGAAGGCGACAGGCACGGGGTGGGGGCCACAACCTTCGCGCCGAGCACAAAAACGTAAGTCAACGGCACACAAAAGCAAAGCGCTCAACCGAAAAGTCGATCCACCACCTGAAAACCTGACAGGGCAGTCATACATGGTGTTCCCTCATGCACACGTAAGACACACGCCCGCACCTCAGCCACACACCGGCTAGTAGGCCTCCTGCTCCTCTTCGTACTCGCCCTCCTCCTCGACGGTCGCGTCTT
>NC_025867.1:722737-735874 GCF_000755165.1 Leishmania panamensis | reverse complement strand
CTGGAGCCGCGAAGAGCGAAAGAAAAGGGGATGTGTGGTGGAGGGGGTTGGGGGTTGGGGAGTGGTGGTTACTGGGCGGGGTGGAGTGGGCGGTGGGAGAATGTGCGGGTGGGTACGTGGGGCACGAGAACAGCGCCGTGCAGAAAAACGTGTGAGTTTGTTTAGCAGAGAGTTGCGGAAAGTCGAAGTTTTTTTTTTCGAGGCCGGCGGAGACAAGGCAAAGGGGAGGAAAGTGGGTGTGGCACTGGAGTTGGCTGACGAGGTGTAGGCTCGGCCTGCGTCGGTGCTGGGGCACACGTGGGGGCCAAAGGCGGCGTCTCTCAAAGTGAAAGTAAAAAGGGGGCAGAGACGCGGCGCAGCGGTGCGTAGCAGTAGTTGATGCGATGCGCAACACGAGGCCAAGGAGATAAACGAAATATGTGCAACGGGAGTGTGCACACCACGCAAAGAGACGCTGCCTCCATCCTACCGTCCACATCAACCTACCACGGTCTGGGTATCATTGCTTTCCTGCGTAAGGGCGGGGCTTTCCGCGCCTGTGAATATGTATGCATGTGGAGGTGCCTGGGTGTGTGTGGGGGGGGGGGGGCCTCCCCCTCTCTGTGCATTCATTCCAGGCAGGAGAAAAGATCCAGAGGAAAAAAAACTGCAGCTCATACTCCTGAGAGGCGCTTACGTCGGTGGGGGCTTAGCAGATATGCTCAAGGCGTGAATGGTGCCAGACCGAAGCTCCTCGGCAAAGAGATTGTTCACCTTGCGATGGCGCTCAATCAGCGACACGCCTGCAAACGCCGCAGCGACGATGCTCACGCTGTACTTGGCCTCGTCGGCACTTACCTCCGTCACCTCCAGCTCCACCGGCTGAAATGCCTCCTGAATGCGCGTCACAATAGTGTCTCGGACGCTCGACATCTTCGCCGGCGGAACACAAAGGCAAGTACGTCGTCGCTGAATAGTGTCGAATAGCACCCAATGCAAGAATTTGCTGCTTATGTATATGTTTGTTGCCGCTGGTAGATGTCGCTAGTGGCTTATCCAATTTGCCCCACCTGTGTCGCCGATGCAGTGGATAGAGGGAGGATGGGGAAAGGGACGAAGAGGGGAATAAACGGCGAAGTAGAGGACAAAATGCTCTGCGGTGCCGAGTTGGTAGAGATGCAGAGCGAGATGACAGAAGGGAAAGTAAAATCTACGAAAGGAGTCCACACGGATCATGTGCCATATACATGCACGAGTGCTTGCGCAGGGGAAACCAAGTGAGGCTTCTGGTCCTTCGCCTGTAACTGCGTGCCGTCCCTCTCTTCGCTTCGTCAACTGCAAGGCCTCTCTGTCGTTTTGTTCTTTGCAGCGTGCGACAGAGAACTGCAAGTGTGATCTGATGATGAAGCCCCTCTACGCGTGCAGAACAGCGAAGCAAACCAGAAACAAGGCACGCACGGAGCATGTAGAGGTAATGAGCTACAGATCTATCGTAAGAGAAAGTGGGGTTGGCGCATGTGCGGGTGTACGCGCGCTTCAGTGACCACTCTTCTATTCCCCCCTCCCGTAATGCACTTTCTACTATCCCCTTCTTCCGCGTTCTCTCACGCGCTATTTGTGCTGTATATGTTTGATTTGTAGCGGCTGTAGAGGAGGCGTCCAAGCTCCCGCAGTTGCCGCTTTTGGGCCCTGTCTAGTCGCTCTCTTTCGCCGGAAGGGAGTGTCCGGGGATCACGCAGTCGCGCGCACTCGAGCACGACATCAAGGGTGCGCGCAGGTAGCTTGTCCCGACTGTTGTGGGGGAGTTTCATGTCGCAAGGGGGGATGCGGGTTGCAGCCGGGGGGGAGCGCTGCGATGAGGCAGCTGATGCCTGCTGAGATGCCCCGCAGGGGCGTGTCGGGTCCGTGAGAAGATCGCGAAGGGCCTCTGCTGCTCTATCTAGTTTATGCTTTTCGGCCTCGGGCCAGGTCTCGACGCTTAGAAGAATATTGCTCGCCGAGCGCGGTGGCGATGGAACGGCCTGCACTGAAGTTGTCGTCGGTTGGAAAAGAGGAGAAGGATACCTGGGGTGGCTGGCACTGCTATGCCCGCCGCTGTTCGTGGCCTTCGTAGGGCCGCCGGTCTTGTTGCTTCTCATGCGCGCGACTTCTGACGGCGGGGCAGATGGAGTCCCTAGCATCGACGGTGTAGGAGAGCGTGGTACGAGAATAACAGTATTAGTTTCGGTAACTGGGGATGGCCTTGGTGACGAAGACGAGAGCTTGCTGGCAGAATCACCTCTGTGACGCTGAGGAGACGATGAGGGCAGAAAAAGTCGGCGAGAGGAGGTGGCGGTACGAGGATGTGGCCGCTCATGTGCTGCGGTCGCTTCGGCAGTAGCGTTTTTGCAGCTCTCTTTTGCTTTTTCCGCCAAATACACCTCAAGCCGGTGCGCCTCCTGTGCGTGCCAGGCAGCTTGCCGTCGCTGCCGTCGCTGTTGCTCGCGCTGCTTGCTCTCGAGTTCGGCCTGCTCCTCCTCCAGCTCCTGCTGCCTTTGGGATAGCTGCTTAGCCCTTGCGTCAAGGAACAGGCGGTCATGAGCCGGACCGCAGCGGTGCTCCGCCTCCATCTTCTCTACGATGATGGCGCTCTTGGGGTTGAGGCAAGGACGGTACGTCAGCTCGCTCAATGTCACGGACGCCTCGCCCACAGGGGGACGACGACGCCACAGCTCCGCAACAAAGGGGTTGTCCTTCACGCCATCCAAAAAGGCTTCAGCGAGTTCCTTGGCGCTCCACTCGGTTTTGGCGGGACTGTGCTGCCACAGCAGGGCGTACAGCCTCGCTGCCTCGTGGGCGGCTTGTCCCTGAAACGTAGAGAGCACAGGTAGCGAAAGAATGTCAGAGCCGCAGAAGTAGCGCACCCACCGGTGAAGACCACGCAGGCGGGCTTGATGCGCCAGCATCCTGGCGTTTGCGCTTGTCTGAGGCTGGAAGGGCCACTGATCCTTCTCCAGCTGAGCTGCGGCGGTGCGTCGCTGTGACAGAGAACGGTTCTTTGTCAGGCGCTCCACCAACGCTCGAGGATCCACGTAGACACGAGGGTGCACCCCCGCGGAAGCTGACAAGAGTGCCTCACGAGCCGCCGTGATTGCGTGCTGCCGCTGCTCCTCGAACGCGTAGAGTTCCGCGATGTGCACATCGATGTCACGCTTGCTGCGCACCACCGTCGGTGGTGGCGTCACCAGCCGCGCCTCATCGATTGTCTGTTGCCGGTAGAAGTAGTCGCGGTACAGTCGCTCTTCTGGAGGCAACTCAGCACCGCCGCGCTCGCGGCACGCCCGCACGATCATCTCTGATGTGTGTGAAAGGCGAGGGGTGTAGCGATGCGACGCATCCGCCAACCCATCCGGCAGCTCTAGCAGATGGAGGCGGTACCGCAGTTGAGCGGAGGAGTCACGGTCAACACCGGCAATGTCCCCGCTGCGCTTGAGCGCGCTGACACGAGGGGAGATAGAGGGGTGAAACGTCGCCTCCGCCAGCTCAGCCTCTTCCAACTTCGCACGCATCGCCTCCCGCTTGGCTGAGATTCTTTGAAGCTCCTTGATGCCTCTGTCATAAAGGGCCGTAGGGTTGGTCATACGGGCGCGCGTAACGTACAACCCGTCCCTCTTCTTCATATGGCGCGTCCACTGAGGCACCGACGTGTAACTCCTGCTTGGTAATGGGCCTTTCAGGTTTCCATCCTCCAACTGTCGCTTCGACTGCTGCTGCTGAACCTCCGCGGCTGCTGGTGCTAGTCTCGATTCCTTTGGCCGCGGAGTAGAAGCTTGACACACTGCTGCAGCACTGTGCCTGCGGGCGGAGTGTTTGTGTGTCTCAGGATGCGGCAACGGTTGCAACATCACAGAGGGGGGTGGTGACTCTGTGACGGTCGCCACGACAGCAGTAGGAGCAAGACTGCCGACAGACGGCCTCGAGACCAGTGCAACATGACTGTGAGACTGAGGCAGCAGCAGCCTGGAAGAGTCTCCGGTTCCCTTCGCGTCGTCCAACTTTTCTGGGGAAAGCGCCGCCGCGTCCTCGCCAGTGGTGGAACAGTGTGGAGAAGGTATTTCTGTTCCTGTGAAGTCCGCAGGCGCGTGAGTGAGCAGCTCTTCGGGAAGTCGATGCTTGTCACCGCGGCGTCGGCGAGGCGCCGAAGCAGCAGAGGACGGCGAGCGAGACAACTCATGAGACACAGAACTCTGTTCGCTTGTGCTGCTGTCCACTACGGAGAAACGCCGCAGTTGCAGTCCTCGCTGCTTGGTCGCCACGTCGGCAGTACCGCTGCTTAGCACATCCACAATGAGACGTGCGCTGCTAGTCAGCGGTGACACGTTTTCAGCATTCGCGGGAACGACGATCTGTGGCGACCTCATGCACGATGACTGATTGTGCGAGTCGCCGCTGTCATCCAGCAAACCGGAGAGGTCCATGTTGCCACCGCTCCCGAATCGAGGCTGGCTAGCTGGATGAGGTGCGGCCACACCATCGCCATCGGAGGAAGTGGAGTCTGGTAAAGTAAAACGCTTGATAGCAACGCCAAGCAACTCCTCTCCCGCGGATAGCGGAAACCTCGCCGTGTCGACTGAGTCCATTACAAAGGATGTGGGTGACGGTGAGGTAGAAGAGCAACCTCACCGCTGGTATGCTTGTGTATGGGGAGAGGGGGCAGGTCACCTCTCACGGTTCACAAAATAAAAGAAGAGCAACAGAGATTAGGAGGGGGAACATGGAAACGGAAAGCGAGGCTGCTGAAGAACAGTAAGACACGTTCGGTAGGATTCAGAGTGTCCTCTGAAGTTCTGGCAAGCACATCGCTGCACGATCGTTCACTGTACTCTCTTATGGTCGTCAGGACGGCGCGCAGAGGGGACGTGTGGGCGTAAGACTTTGGTGATGGCCACCTTGAACGCTCATGTCACTGTGCAAGTGGGGAAGCACATATGGGCTGCGAGAAAAAGAATTCTAAGCCACGCAGCGCTCCTGCCGCGCAGATCTCGGCACTGTGCTCATTAGCATGCCCTTCATCATAACGTTACAGTTGTCGAGTTACAGAGAGGGACGGAGGATTTTGTGTGTTTGCTTTCAGAGTAGGACTTGTATGTGGTGAGGTGTTCTTTAACGGTGGTAGTCTCGCTTTCCACCCTACCCTCCGCGTACCTTCTCCAGACCCCGTCCATTCTGTCGTGGCGGCAAAGGGATGTGGTGCGTCGTGCGCACACAAGCACATACTCATACGCACTTCTTGCAGGGGGATTGAAGGCTTGGGCAGAGGGCCTTGTCATAGGCAATCCTGCAGACGCACAGCCGGCTTAGCTCGCAGACACCGGAGTATCCTCACGTGCCTTCGGCGGATCTGCGCTGCTGGTGGGGAGGAGCCGCTCGGCCACCTCCGTACCAGAAGCACCGGGAACTGCGGCATCCGCAGAGGAGGCAGCTGCCGCAACGGCCGCTGGAAATGGCTCAGGCGTCGGTGCGACAGCAGCGACGGACGTGGGTGAAACCGGAGTCACCTCTGCGTTAAGGCCCAGAATGGCAGGAGCGGCAGTGACTACTGTTGGGGACTCGGTTGATGGCAAAACGGGTAGACCGGGCACGGCATTCGGATTCGGCGCGGATACGCTCGGCACCGGCGTCACCGCTGGTGACTTTCGCGCCTGCTCACCCTCCGCTGTCACCGATGGGAAGTACGTCGATGTAGACGTGGACTCAGCCGCCACTAAGCTCTCCCCTGCCATCTGCGTCGCCTCGCTGGCGGCTGTGCCCTTCTCCAACCTTTCTATATCCTTCTTGAGCTCGTCAATCTGCTGCGTGAGGCGATCGTTGGCCCTACTCAGCTGCTGCTTGTCCGCACGAATCTTTGCCGCGTTCACAGCGAGGTCGGCGCACTTCTTACGCTCATTGGTCAGCGCCTCTTTGGTCTCATTCAGTTCTGCCAGCAACTTTTTCACCTCGGTGAGGTCGGGTGGTGGGGTGGCCGGCACAATCGACTCAGCAGGGGCAGCCACCGGTGGTGACGGCGGCAGCGGAGGTGCACGCCCGCGCTGCGACGTTGACAACGCATCAATTTCGCTCTCCGAAGACGCATTGTTGGCGGGACGGTGCCGTGAGCAGGAGCCGCGATACAGCCGCGACTTCTTCTCCGATTTGCGACGAAACTCGTAAGGGGAGTAGCGGTTGAAGAGCTTGTACCCGGAAAGTCCGGCAAGCATGGCGGCGCCGGCGCCAATCACGACGTCGCGCCAGTCCACCGTCCTCTTCTGTCTCTCCACCTGCGGTGGTAGAGGCGAGTAAGGAAACAGTGTTTGGGTGTACTGCAGTCCCGGCCCCATAGTCACTGGGGCGTTTTGCCGCGCCGTCTCGAGCTGTGGAGAAAGAGGAGTGGCACCTACCGTCGCCGTGGCAGTGGGTGGTGCTGTGTTGGCGGGCGAGGCACGAACAGAGGCAATCTTCTCCGTCGTCACTGCTCTTCCTACCTTGGCGAATGCGTACTTGATCTGTCCATCTGACACGCTTTTGCCCTTGAGGAAACGAATCTGCGACTCAATTGGCGAGCGTCGCACGCGTGGGTCTTGCAAGAAGCGAATAGCAGACTGAACCGTCGCATCGGCGTCCATCTCCGACGCAGACGGTTGCTCCGGCTCCGGCAGGAGCTCTGGAAGAGCCCCCTGAGACTGTGCCGGTACTGCCGTCGCCATGCTGTTACTGTCTTTGCGCGTTTTTCAAATTTTTCAAGCTGAAGGAATGGTCGAAGAGCCGACGCCACTGCCGGGAGAGTTGGGTGGGGAGTAGTGACAAAGGCAGGAGCGGTAGAAATGCAGTGCAGTAAGAGAACAGAAGAGAGAGACACTTAGCAGTAACACAAGTGCACGTACAAAGGCAATACAGAGAGAGGGGTGATCCCCCTTTTTTCCGGAATAGAGGAAAAAGTGGGATATGCGTGCTGGCAAGTGTGTGAAGATGTGTGGTGCTGGTAGATAAAAGAAAGGCTGAAGAACAAGATGAAGCACGTCAGCAAACTACAGTCAAATGAGTAGAAGATGGACAGGGGAATAGCATGGCAACACCGAACAGACCAAAAAGGTGAGAGACGGAGAGGGAGATGAGAAAACAAACGACTTGGCGAATGGTCCCTCGTGAAAGTGCTACAACATGTGCTGACTACATCACGAGCCCACGCAATGCCTGACAATTCCCCGCATAAGGCAGTAATATGGACTACGTGAAGGGCGGTGCATTGACTCTGGCGAGGAGGTGAGTCCTACCTTGCTCACCGCAGCGTATTCCGGGTGCGTTCAGTCAGCCCAACTCTTCTCTCTTCTAAGAGAGGCGAAAAGAAGCAGCGCAAGTACAACACACTCAGTGCCGCTGAACGTAGCCATGCACGTCTCTTCTCCCCTGCCGGCAGAGTCGCATCTTCTGCTGTGAGCTGCACGTAAATTGTGCGTAGGTTTCACGCTGCGCACTGAAGCAGTCGTGACGGCAAATATTCCCTTTTCGATTCCGCCTTTGCTTCTTCTATTCTTCCATTCAACAAATGTCATGACCAATCCAATGGCTGCGTGCGAAAGAAAGACACACGCATAAAAGGAGGAGGTTGCACACACAGAGAGAGAGAGAGACCAATACACAGACACACCCATGCACAGAGTGTGCGTGGAAAACAACACAAGATGAACGAGAAAACAAAAGAGAGAGAACCAGACAAGGGACATAATATAGAAGAAGAGAAGTGAAACGGGGCGTACAAATAGCGCGACATCACATATGTAACCGCTCCTGCACGCATGCACATGGAGCAGTAGCCCGTAGTTGTGTACTTCCACCGCAATAGAGGGAATAAGGGGGTAGTGGAAGAGGACGAAAACGCCGAAGAGGTGCATAAAGATGGGGTGATGAGATGGTACTGATGGGGGTAGGAGTTGAGAAGTGGAATAGCCTTGAAATTGTAGCACAGGCCCCCCTACTTGGTTGCACATCGACCTTGGAAAGAGTGTACACAATATTCAGCACCATACTCCACCTCCCCATTTTCAGTACAGCCCACCCTTCATCAGGGGGGAGGGCAATCACCCACTACCACACCCGCATGATCCGTCGGCCGTCTTCCATTCCTTACTCTGGCAGGCGACTCATGATTGCCTTGATCTCTGCGGGAGCGTACATGTGCACCTTACCGTCGTCGGCCCGCACCACGGCCACCTCTATGTTCTCTGGCGATAGATGCTCCTCCATCACCTGCCTCAGAATGTCCACCGCGAGCGTCTCGCCCTCCTCCAGCGTCATGTTTCGATGGTAGAGCTCCGTGAAGACACTTTGTGCCGCTTCGGCACCGCCACCAATGGCCTGGGCGTCGTAGCGCGTGTACGTACCGCTAGGGTCTGTTTGCCACAGCTGCGGGCCCTTTTCGTCTACACCGGCTATAAGCAGCGACACGCCAAATGGGCGCGACATGAGCTTGCGCTTGCCACCGCTCTCACCAAACTGAATCGACAGGTCGCATGTCGCTAGTGTGCAGGATTCCACGTGCATGGGCTCGTTGTAGGTGAAGCGGTGGTTCTGCGACTCCACGCGGGCGTGCTCGACAAGGATGCGCGCATCGGCAACCATGCCACTCATGACAGCTGCGATGTGGCTGTCAATCTCCATGATCTTGCTCATGCTGGACGATATGACCAAGTTCGATGGCACGCGTTTCTCCGCGGCAAGAACGACGCCCTCTGGCGTGCGGATTCCGAGGCTGGTACTACCGAGCTTGATGGCCTCCACGGCGTACTCGATCTGGAAAATTCGACCCTCTGGGCTGAAGGTGTTCACGCCGCGGTCGTACTCAGACTTAGAGGTGAACATGATTGAATCACTTGTACAAGTGCAACGAAGAGGAAAGGCGGAGAGAGTGTGCGAGGGTAAGCGGTTAGTGTGTAGGTGAGAGGTGCAGGTGTATGAGACGCACACGTGTAGCGAGGCGCAGCACACGTGGGACTCACGGAGAGGAGAAGCTAATGGACACAGAATACACAACCAAGAGGAGAAACACGACAACTCGAGCAGAAAAAAATACCTCCGTCTGTTGGGACTAGGCACAGCGGCAGTTAGCACAAGCGGGGACACGGAGACAGAGAGCGTTACAGAGTGGAAAGAGAAAAACTATGGTGGAGTATGAGAGAGAAAACAACCAACACAGAGATGGAAAAAGAAACAATAGCAGGAAGATGGTTGCATATCTGTGTCATACACAGATGCATAACGGCATACATGTATTGTCGAACCACCCACACACACACAAAAGGTAGACACGCGCCAAACACTCTTGGCGGAGAAAAAGAAGCCAGCAGCGGACCACCTAGGCCTATGTTCATATGCCTATGTGTGGGTGTTATGTGGGTTCAGAACTTTTCTCCATCCTTTTTCGTTCCTCGTCGCGTCCTCCCCCGCATGAAGTGACCTTTGGTAGCGCATACGCTGTGCTGTTGGGGGGTGTAATGCGCAGACGGCGACAGTGGCTGTTCATACTTCTTCTACGTATTGTCTCTGTTTTTATTGTTTCGGAAGGGAAGAACTGAAAGAAAAAGGAACACCGGAAAAAGGGGGAGAACGAAGACATGAACAGTGGTCTACGGCGTTAAATCTTGGCCAGCTCACGCAGACGGCGGACTGTGGAACGGACGGTGCTGTTGTTAGGTGTGCTCAGGGTGTAGGCACCACCAGCAACCGTCTTGCTGCAGCCATCGCAACGCCAGATGCCGACAGCCTTCCGGCGGAACGCAAACTTACCACAGAAAGAGCAGAAGTGCTTGGCATGCTGGGATACCTCAAGTTTCTTCGCGCGCTTACGTGGGTTCGCGCCGTAACGGGTGCCGTAGCGACCCATCACGCCCATCTTCACCGTACGCTTCGCCATGTTGCTTCGCAGAAAAACTGCCATTTTTTTTTTGTCAAGTGTGGGGTCATTTGATAAATGAGTGGAGGGAGAGACAGGGGGCGTGTGGGGGGAGTGGAAGACGGAAATGTGCACGAGAAATGGAAGAGAGGAGAGTTATGCAGAGAAGGCAAGCGTACGTCAATGCAATCGCCGGTCCATGGAGGCAAAACAGGCAACTCTTGACAAGAGAGGAAAAACGAGAGACGTGCATAACGATCCTCCCAAATAGGCATTGGGCAAGAAAGAGGCAGCAGAGGAGCTTCACTAAAGACGCAGGCGCTTCTGTACGCATGTGAGACGCTCCACGGCCGAAACGATGGATAAAGAAATGAAAGAAGACTGACCTTTCGTTTATTATCAGCCGTGTGGCACTCCTCGCTTACTCGCAAGCGCTTGGGCGCTGTAGCAATACTGATCGATTGCTGGTGTCACTTACCTCCATTTCTTAGTGTGTTGTGCTCGGTGATGGCAGTGGTGCCGCGCACGCAGACAGAGTGCAGAAGCAGTGGGTCTTACTATAGCGAGCACAGGAACCGACTGCCAATCCATACCGCGTTGGGGTAAATAACAAAGCTAACGAACAACTCGCTGATGCCGGCCACACCAAAGAGTGGTAAGCGGAGGTAGTAAATGAAGTAGTAAGCGAGAAGCGCCGACACCGCAGCGCCGACAGCCAAGGCAAGGCGGTTCTGGAGGACACTATGGGTGAAGAAAACCTGGATCGCAGCGGCCGCCCCGGCCAACAACCCGCACGCCGGCTGCAGGATGATCAGAAGGCACAGCGCAATGGCGTTGAAGCTAAGCCACATGCCGCTTTTGGTATGAGTCATGAAAACCCGGAAGAGCAGCGAAAACGCGGCCGAGGCTATCACCACTGCTCCCCAGCCAGCAACCTGAAATGCAGCTGCGGCCGCAACGGGTGTAAGTAGCAGCACCACGAACAGCGGCGTAATGCTGGCGCCACGCTGCTGATACTCGGAGTACGCCGTAGAGAATATGGAAGCGACAAACAGCATTATGCAGAACTGCGCGTGATCGTACTCGACGTAGCGCAACGGACTCACGGGCAGCCACACAAAGGTGGAGTGGTGGAACTTTTCCTCCAGATTGTTGAGGGACACAATGATCTGCAGTACCATGGTGGCGAACGCATCTGGCACCTGCGGACTCGGAAACGTCGAACGCACTGTAAAAAGTGGGTCGGAGGAGATGGCGATGGTGTTGATACTGTGAGTCGGAATCTTGTGCCACGGCTGCGGGTGAGTCGGGAGCTGCAGCGACGCCTCGAGGTAAGCCCAGTAGTGCCAAAGCTCGGCGCCAACATTGTCCGTGGGGCGATGCGGCCTCTGGCAGAGGTAACTAGGCAGAAACTGATTCGAAGTCGCAAGTTGAACAGCGGTGTTGGTGTAGTCCTGGTTGGGCTGGATGCCATTGCCCCCGAGGGTGTCGATGCAGATGTGACGGTTGTACAGGGTGGAAATATTCAGCACAAGTGCGGCGCGGGTGTACGCCTGCGGCACTGGCCACTCCTCGCTGCTATTCACAAAGTAGAACTGCACGTCACAGGCGAGATTCTTCCTGTGGCGAATCACCTCAATCAATGCGTTGGCGAGCGAAACGGAGGCTGGATAATCTGCGTTCACATATACAGCCGCAATCTCGGACCCGGGAGAACGCCGCCCCCGCACCAGCCGCTCTGGCCAGCGCACCGTGGGGTCGAGATGTGCCGTCACAGAGCCAGCGTTGGTTGATGGGTGCATTTGATTCACTGCATTTTCATCGACGTAGATTTTCCGCGTGCGCAGCACTGGAAGAAGGCAAAGCATCGCGATCCCCAGAAGAAGAAAGAGAGGCGCTAACTTTCCGCCGTGGTGACGAGCACCGTTGTACAGGGCTCTGCGCAGCATAGCTACATACACGCACCCGAGGAAGTCACACCTTGTGAATGAAAAGCGCGGTGATGTACTCAAACATGGAGGCGGAAAACTGCCAGAGTAATGTGATGCAGGCACGTGCACGCCTCCTAGTTCATACAGCACTGGGCCGAGAAAGGATGTGACGCGGCGGAGGAAAAGACAAGATCAGGTCAACAAAAAGGTTCCTGCTAGGCACCCTGAAATTCCCACCGTATCAGGGGAAGTAAGGAAAGGGGAAGAGAGGAGGGACAATTACCAGGTGCTACGCTCCTCGGTAAGACAAGCCACAACAATGAAATGAAGAGTAGTAAGGACGAGAGAAATGGTTCAGAGTGATGAAGTGTCTATGCGCATGCGTGTGTATGTGTGTGTGTTTGCGCCCCTCGTCTCTCACGTTGCTGGAAAAAGGTAGAAAGAGACGAGAACGCGCACAAAAAGCCCATGACAGACTGCGCTGAACGACAAACACACAAAACCGCTACTCGAGGAAGTGGATCTAAGCAAGGGGGTGGCATGGTGGCTCCCACACACACGTTGCTGATGAGCCGTGTGCCAATGAAAAAAAAACACGCGAGGCAACTGCCCACTCCACCGCCTTCACTCAGTACACTTTCTTTTTTTTCCTCTATCACGCGCTGAGAGACGCGCACCTCACATGCACGCACACACACACACACACACACACACACACACACAATGGCTCGATGTCGTCCTGTCGGCACTGTGGGTTCAACGACGTGTGAGCTCACACAACATTGCACTCGCATACACACACGTGTGCACCCCCTACTGCACCTTAGATAAGGCAACGAAGTAACCCCGAACAGACTACAAGGGACATTGTGATGGCCTCTCTTCTCATGTTTGCATTGTTTTCTTTTCTGTCTCATCCGCTTCCTCAGAACACTGACAACAGCATCCACATCACCCACAACAGCGCCGAGAACCAAACGTAACCAACAACGCAAACACTGGTGGACATTCCGAGACATGGTAGGGCGCCCGCAGCCATAACCAATGGCAACAGAGCTGAAGGAGGGGACAATAATAAAGACACACACGCACTTGCTTCCCTTTTTCCTGTTCGAGAAGCACGCAAGCCCACACACAGAGAAGAATTAAATGCAACATCACGGCGGAGAACATGTCTCTAGATGATCTGGAATCCACGACTCTGAGTCCGTGTGTGTGGCTGTGCAGAAGGACCGGCATCTAAACGCATCTCCATTGACATCTCCGGCTTACACCATACGGTGAGGGAAACCCCCGCAGACAACCTTTACCAACCTCGTTTCT
>NC_025867.1:673837-722332 GCF_000755165.1 Leishmania panamensis | reverse complement strand
ATATAGTAGGAGGTGTGAGTGTATATATGTTCGTTGCTGTGGAGGCTGATAAGCTTGAGTACCACCTTAAAGAGTAAAGAGGGCAAATGGAACAGTGCCAGCCTACTACTACTTCAGATTTCTGCACGATCGCGTGACCCAAAGGATACGAGAGAACAAAGAGGTGTAGGAGGAAGAGAGGTGAGAGAAAAGAAGCGCATATAAAGAGGGAGAGAATGCGTTCGTGCGAGGAGGGTGGGGGGCAGCGTACCAGAGGAACGGTATACACCGAGAAAGAAGCCAACCTCGAGGAGTGGCTGAAAAAGAGACACATGCGCCTCTCTTTACTTCTCGCCATAGAGACTTCTTTGCCCCACACTCAAAACCCCGACCAGGATGAAAGCATGGGTACACCACTAATGGGCGCATAGTGTGCGTCGGCTCCTCAGACATGAGTGGGTATGTGAGTGCGTACTATGCCATGCTTCTCTCCTCATCGTATCTCATTCGCCTGTATGGGCCGTTTGAAGAAAACAAAAATAAAACACCAGCAACCAGTCACACGCACAAGAGGGAGAGGGGAACCAACAGAGAGGTGCGGGTACGATAAATATGGTCGGAAAAAAGACATCATGAAGACCAGCAACAAGAGGAACT
Organism: Leishmania panamensis; assembly: GCF_000755165.1. Taxonomy (NCBI): domain Eukaryota; phylum Euglenozoa; class Kinetoplastea; order Trypanosomatida; family Trypanosomatidae; genus Leishmania; species Leishmania panamensis. The sequence goes on along the minus strand of NC_025867.1, from coordinate 721,696 downwards.
ACAGAATCACAGAGAACGAGAGAGAGCGAGAGTCGAACTGAGACAGTCACACGCGCACATCTAGCGTACAGGTCTCTCCCTTCCCGCTTCTCTCCCCTTTACCCCCCCCCCCTCTTCTCTTGGCTCTCTGCCCTTCCAATCGGTACTACCCACACACTACGTGAGACAGAAGGAAGGGCGAGGAGGTGGTGGCGTGAGGAGCGAGAGAAGGGAGAGAGGGAACGTCCAAGCCACAACAACCGCCATCGAACAACCGTACGCTCCTTTCTTCTACCTCCACCAACGAATACAATACAAACACTGTAAAAAGAGCACGTGTACGCGTTAGTGGGCCGCTGTCTGTCTGCTTACCAGTGTATCTGCGCGTGTGCCACCTCTTGTGTCAGCACACATCCTGCGCCATGGCAACGATAAATGCAGGCGGGAGAGGCGCCTGGGAACAAGTGGGTGCAAGTGGCAGTAAGTGGGAGTGAGCAGAGACAGCGCGCATGCTTGACAAGACTAGAGCGGACGAAAAGAATAGTGTCGCTTAATGCATCGCAACAGCACCATCACCATCACTCACGTGTCTGATACCCACCAACAGAGGAAGAGAGGCACCGGTCATGTATAGCGTACAGACGAATGTGCACAGAAGCCCGCGACTACTTGAGACAGATAGCAACAAACCCGCACCACCACGCACGGATAAGTGAGCAAGAAATTCCGTTGAGCAAACCCATACTCGGACCAGCTGCTACGCTTACTGGCAGCCGGCAGTCACCTTGCCGGCCGTGTTGTTCATCAGAAGCGCAATGATCAGACCGTAAAGCCCCAGCGCCTCCGCAAAAATCAGCATGAGAATCATGGCAACGAAGATCTTCTCCTGCTTTCCGTACGCGCGCGCAGACGCGTCGCCCGCAATGCCGATCGACAGGCCAGCTGCAAGAGACGACAAGCCGGCGGCCAGACCAGCGCCAAAGTGCAGGTAGCCCGCAAACGATGAGTACGAGTTGTCCTCCACCTTAATGTTGTTGTTGATAATCACGGCCACAATCAGTCCGTAGATACCAAGGATACCAGCCATGACCACCGGAACAATGCCACGCATGATGCGGTCGGCGTGCAGGATGCCGAGGTGCGCAACACCGACACCGGACTTGGCCGTGCCGTAGGCAGAGCCCAGGTTGGCAAAGATCAGCGCAGACGCGCAACCCATCGAGCCGAAGAAGGCTGACGACTGAGGATATTTGTCGCTGCACGACACGGCAGCGGCACTGCCGAACAGCGCGACAGCGGCCACAACGCTTGCGATTTGGCACTTCATGGGTGAAAGAGTGGATATCTTTGCAAGGTGAGAAATTAACCGGCAGACGCAGAGAGAGAGTGGGTGTGGAGACTGTTACACGGACAGAGAGTAGGGAGGGAATGCAATGAGGGGAGTCGAACGTTCAGAGAGCTTCGCTCTGTATGTGGAGGAGGAGGGGAAAAGAAGAGCGTAGGAGTAGGGTTGAAGCTGGGTGGTTGCGGACTCACGTAGAATGAAGGCAACAGTCAAGGAAGGAAAGGAGGAGGAGAAACACTTGTTTTTTTGTACACCGTAGGCGATGGTCTCAGGAATGAGAGTTCTGAATTGTGATCAAAGAGAAGAGGGAAAGAGCAGAGAGGAAAGAGATGGATGCATGGGCAGTGCATTGAGTGAAGGCCCTGTGAGGGAAGTACGGTGCGTGCTATTCTGCTTATCAGTTATCGACTTCTGCAAGCGCTCGGAGAAGGGGGGACGCGTTGGACTAGTGCGTATTCCAATGCTTATGCGTGTAGATCACCCATGGTGAGGTTGAGTGCAGCAGAAGTGAGAGGACAGAGAGAGAAGAGCAAAGGGCGGAGCGGCGACTCACGTCTGTGTGGCCCCCCTTCACCCCTGCAGGACCACCTTCTCCAACTTTGTCCCCCACCTCTCACCTACCCCTACACTGCATTCGATCTCGCCTTTTGGGCGCGCAGCACACACACACACACACACAGCAATTCCGCATCCACTTGAGAGCAGTCTAGTGCACGTCTGCGCACTTCATGGTGCTGTCGCAACTTTGAAAAGCGATGCCCTGCTCTGACGTGCAGAGTTGCGCTTGTTGTTGCTTCCTTGCCTGTTTCGTTCGGAGTAAATAAGAACAAAAAAAAAAGGAGGCGGTTGTGTCCATCGGGCTGTGTGCGCGATTTACGGGAAGGCAAACTACTTCTTCTGGAATGCAGCTACCTCGGCGCGCTGGGTGTGCACCTTGTGCGTGTGCTTCTTGGAGTGGTCGCGCTGGCGCAGCGCACGGCGGTGCGAAGCGATCAGGCGCAGGTACTCACGGCGCTCAGCAGCAGACGCGCGCACCTTGGCAATGGCGTCCTTGGCCTTCTTGGCACGGCGGGCCTTGATCTTTGGTGTCATCAAGCGCTGGACCTTTGGGGCCTTCAGCCGGTCCTTCTTGCCGCTCTTGAGGACACGGCGGCGAACCACATACCTGCGCACATCTTCAGTGCGGGACAGGTTGAAGAGCTTGCGGATCTTGCTCGCGCGCTTCGGGCCCAGACGACGGGGAGCAGTGGTGTCCGTCACGCCCTCAATCGGCTGGTCGCCGACCTTGGAGATGGTCACGTTCACCAGCGCAATATCGCTCGCGAGCACGCAGCCACGAACGTTCTTGCGACGACGCTCACCCTGGTAGCCGCGGAAGGTGTTGAAGCCGATCGCGCCGCGCTTCACCAGCAGCGACACACGGCTGGAGGCAAGCACACCGGGGACCATCGGGAAGCCATCCTTGTCCGAGCCACCGCGCAGGCGAAAGATGTAGCCCTTGAACTCTCCGCCAAAGATGGCGCCGTCCACCTCGTTGCCGAGACGGTAGTCCTGCAGCTGCACGCGGCGGAGCACCTCGTCCGAGATCTCGAACTGCTTCACCGTCCCGTTGCGGGGGTACGCGATATTGAGCTTCATTGGAACCTGTCGAGGTGCGTTAGAAGAGTAGTGTTGAAGTCAACTCCAGCGCGGGGTTGTAAAAAAGAAAACCACAGCGGTGGGAGAGAGAGAGAGCGAGAATGATTAGATGCACAGGCAGGTAGTCTTATGTCGAGGCACGTACACGCGCGCAGGTGGGTCGAGGGAAGACATCTACGTGTGGAAGAGGGAAAGAGACGCGCGGCCTTGGCGCGACAGCCCTCTCACCCTGCCCATTCCCTTCTCTACTTGTCTCTCCCTTACTCAGTCCCCTCTGAAACAGAGCAGGATAGAGAGAACATATAGTTCTTCATAGTCCCACAGCCTCACCACCGACACTGTCACTATCAGCCTCTCGAAGACAGTGAGAGGTAAGCGAGCGGCAGGCAGAGCGGCACACATGATGCAGGGAAGAGACTCTGCTTCTAACAGTCGCCGAGGGTGCTCAGCGTAGGTCAGGAGCGGCGATCTGCCAGTGTCTCACGCACACGTTTCCCTACACCTGCTGCGAAACAAGAAGTGGTGAGCAACTAGCACACATAGCGAATGAGCCGGGGGTGAGAGGGAAGATGGACGACACGCATTTCGCTTTCTTCTTTTCACATTAGCCCTCACTCCTTTCGCGAGGGGTTTAACTTCTACCAATGCGTAATGAGGCACCACACCGATATTCCTATGAAAACGAAAAAAAGTGCTAAATGGTACCTCTCTCGGTATGTGAGCGAAATGAACCTTGTGAGCGGGCCTTCTCTCCCTCCGCGAGGGAGAGAGGGAAAAGACAGGCTGGTATTCCGGGGAAACTGAAGAGAAACAACCTCGACATTGGAGAGTCCCTAAAACAGAGGAAACGCACTGAGCAAATCGGATGCGCAATTTGAGGGGTGAAGGTCATCGCTCCAGGCGCCGGCACTGCGTCGCACGCCACTTACCTCATGCGCGCACCCTCCCAGAAGTTCGTCCGCTGCACACCCTTTGCTGCGTTGCCCTCGAGCGACGTCATGGCTGAGATAATCTCGATCAGTGACGAGGTAATGCTGCTCTGGCGAGTCTTATTGTACAAGGAGCTGGTCTTCTGCTGCAGCGCGCTGATGTTGGACAGCTGACCCTCCACAGCAACCAGACGTGCGGCCTGCTCCGAGAGTTCGTTCTCGCACACAGCGTTCAGGATGGCCAAGGTCGCGTGGAAGTCGTAGAAGTCGCGAATCATCTGCTCGTCCTCGTTCAGCAGAGTGTTAGCGAAGAGATACCGACTCTTTTGGTTCTCTGTGCTGGACGCGTCAACCAGATCCTCCTTCCACTTATCATAGGCGGGGATATTGTAGTAGCACTGCTTCTGAGAAGCAGCGCTCACACAGCGATGAAAAATGACATGGATGCGGTCGGCCTCGGGGCACAGCTGCTGTGCGTTCTCCCAGATGTACGTGGCGTACGCGAAGTGCATCGGTTCATGCATGTCGTTTATGATACCCATGCGGAAGGAGGACGGGTACAGCTTTGAGAGTGACTCGATACCCCTCTTGCCGAGAGGCATGAGGTAAGCGCGGCTAGAGGCAACGCTGTCGATCATCTTCACGACGTTGCTATTGAGAGCACCGCACGAGCCACGGTTCGTCATGACAGGGATGTAGACCGTCTTTGCCTGCAGCGAGTCCCCAACAAGCTGACCCGGCTTGCTAAAAGCCTTCTCGGTGTAGCGAAGTGTGTAGTCACGCGTCTTTATTCGCACTTGCGCCTGGCGGAACTTGGCCATTGTCACCATCTTGATTGTCTTTACGATGGAGTGGAAGCGGTTGTAGCCCTCCAGCTTCTCCTTGTAGAGACGAAGTCTGCCAGACATTTTGAAGCGGAGACGTGTGCAATTCCTTTCGTTGTTTGTTCGTAAGAATAGGCGTTCACTACGCGGTGACAAGGGGGGTCACTGGAGAGGAGGAGAATGGCGGAGAGAAAGGAAGGAAGGGAGATGTACAACGAAAATGGGGAAGGATGCACATACGGGAGGGGACGGCGGAAAGTGGATGGAGGGCGGAAAAAGCAAAGAAGAAACGATAGAAGAACAGAGGCGAGAAGAAAAGTGTGAAAAGAGTACAGCGCATCAAACACACCAAAAGTGGGCCAAAGGAAGGGAAGGTCAGTTCAGCGCCATTTGCCCTTTCTTGCTTGTTTGTCAGTATGGGTACCGCACGACGCTGCCGCACCCAACGGAGCCTACCTCTGCAAGGATGTCAGTAGCGCATGTGCCTCAGAGGATGTAACACATCCGCAGCGGCATATGCAAACCGGCCCATTGTTCAAATGACATCAGGACTTCATATAGAATACCGTGTGGCGACGACAGCGCGCTCTCTCTCTCTCTCTGGCGCCGATGACAAACCAGAGCAACGGCTGACACCGCATTCATCAGTAATTTCTTGTTTTTCGATTGTAGAAAGCGCCCTCGCTTTATTTGCCATTCTTATGTGTGCTTTTTGTCACAGTACTACTCTCCGGATCAGCATACGATTGTGCGTGCAAGACCTTCATCGACTTCGACGACGGCGAGAGGGAACAGACGGGGTGAGAACGGGACTGCACCGTCGCACAGCACACACACTTGCACCTGACTACGCTCACGCGCTTCATTCCCCGACGCCCACAGCACCAGTGCCGCTTTTTTTTTTGCGTTTCGTTGGAAAAAGAAGGTAGTACTTGTACTTCATGGCTGCATGAGACTATGACATAAAAATACGCTATTCAGGTGGGAGTGCTTGACGAGGAGCACGCGATTCGGTGCAGCGAAACTTACGATATGCACACACACAGAGAGTGCTTACTGAATCTCGAGAGCATCTCATTTTTTTCTCGTCGGTTTAGCCTATTTAACAACGGGGAAAGAAGGGAGAAATCAACATCTCGAGAGAAAGAACCGCAAACGCATACATACTCTCAAAAGGGGAGAGTGGTTTAGAATTAGCCTCAATTAACCTGAGCGTCACGAAGAGCAAAAACCGCAGACAAAAAACAAACATGTGCCGTAGTACACACAAACACACACGTACACATCAGTGTTGGGTAAACAAATCACTCCTTTCACTCACCGTTTTTCTTCGAGTGCATGCGAAGTGTACCCACCACAAACACCCTCCCCCTTCCCTCTCTCCTGCCTTCATGCACATCCATCCATGGTCACGCATCATCGCAGGGTATAAAAATGCGGAGGATGGGGAATGAGGGGGGACAAGAACACACACACACTAATCGTCATCCGAGTCTGGCACACGCTGGCGCTTTACGCCGCTCACCTTCGAGGGAGCCTGACCGTATTGGACACCTTCCGCGTTTGTTTTCACACCTCCGTAGTCGACGTAGAACCAGTCCGATGGGGTGTTCGACTGGGGGCGACCGTACTTGTCCAAGAGGCCGTCCTTCATCATCGAACGCTTCTTCACAGCGATTGGACCAAGACCCCAGCGACGCGGGTACGTGTCACGATCCATGATCACACGCTTGCTTCGCGCAACGATGCCGTGGTCAACGGAAGCCATCTGAGACGTGGTCATCTCCGCATACGCCAGAGCAATGGCCTCACCCTTCGTGGACATCAGCACCACAACGTCGTCGCGCTCAATGCCGTTGTCGAAGCGCGCGAGTCCAGGAATCATCAGCTTTGCGCCATAGCACACAGCGTTGACAGCGGAGTCCTTCACAACGATGCGCTTGTGGTTCGACAGGAGGTACTCGCATGGCAGGATTACGCGGCGCAGATACGTGTCGTCCTTCTCGTTCTCGTAGAGCCACTGAGCATCCATGACATCGTGCATAGTGGAGAGGTGATCGTTCTCGGTTATGACGCCGGTGCGGATGCGGCGCAGCTCTTCCATGTGTCCACCAGCACCAAGGATGAGCCCGAGATGCACACAAAGGGTACGAATGTACGTGCCGGCCTCGCAGTGCGTCTCGAATACGGCTAAGTGCCGGTGCTTGTCATATTCAATCAGCTGGTTAGAGTAGATGTTGCGAATGCGGAGCTGGCGCTTCACTGCCGCAATCAGAGGAGGACGCTGAAAGCACGGGCCTGTAAGCCGCTGGAGAGCAGCGTCCACCCGCTTCTGGCTCACCGTATCGTGAAGGCGTAGCACACCAATGTATGTTTTGCCGGCATTCTGCTGGGATTTCACCAGGCGCGTAGCGCGGTCAGTGCAAATAATTAAGGCACCAGTCACCTTGGGATCGAGAGTACCAGCGTGGCCCGTTTTGTCGCACTTTAAAATGCGCTTGATCCAGGAGACAACTTCGTGAGAGCTAGGGTTGGAGGGCTTATCCATGTTGATCATGCCGTACTTAATGTACTCCGATAAGGGACGGCGGAGTGGAGACCAGCCACACTCCAGCAGCGTGAAGTGGGTTGAGCGAATGTTCATCTTGTCATAGTTCTTCAACAGCAGGGGCCATTCCTCAGCAGGAAGTGTCCTGTTGGCATCCTTATCCCCGGAGGGGATACAGAAGTCCTCGCCGCGTTGAACCTCTCCCACCTTCTTCTTCCCCATTGCTAAGTCACAGAAAGACTAGTGGCGCAACTATCACGCGAAAAACGCAGCACAAGCTGAAAGTAAATCAAAGGAAACAGTATGAAAATATGGTAGTTGTATGGAGAAATACATAACACAAATGAAAAGGCAAAGTGGGAAGAACAAGAAGATCAGAGTTTAGAAAAATAATGAAGAAAAGCAGCGCAACATCCATGGACTAGCGTCCTTGCTTTCTTCAACATACCCACTATGTCGTACAACATGAGTTCAGTCCCACCCTAGCCCCAGCCCACCACGTGACGCGCAGCAGCGGTGGACACGCGCTACAGCAATGCCGACCCAGTGGCCAGAGTACGGCCCCTGCCTCGAGCGCTGCCCACCCCCACGCCCGCTCCACAGGTCGCCTCACAGCCACCCCCATCATGCCGGTCGCCACCCGGTGCACCTCTCGGCGTGGCTCAGGCTCCCCGCGCAGAGAGTGGGGTACGGAGCCCAGGACTGCCACGCGCTGGGGTGTCCCCTCCCCACGTCATCAGGGTAAAAGACAGGAGAGAAGCTGAAAGGTACAACAGATGTGTTTCCCTCATCATCATGCAGACAATAACCAAGAGTTTCGCTCTGTAGTGGCATGACGTGTAGCTCTCAAGCATGGTATGGAACCCATTAAGGCTAAGGCTTCCTTTTTCCAAAGAACTGCAGAAAGCGGGGCGATATGTGCTTTCTCATTCACCTAACGAACTTTTCTCACCTCACGCGTGTGTGCTAGGGGGCGTGACTTTGTTCTGTTACTTTAGAAAATACAGTGCCATCATCACGTTTCGCTTTTCCAAAGAACATAGCAATCCTCCCTCTCAATGTAACCAATGTAGCAGATAAATTGCGCGTCAGCTTCTTGCAAGGTAGGCCAGTGCCACAATGAATAGCACGGATGGGTAGCATGGCCTTCGATCCGGTGGCAAGCATACGCATCATAGCAGTAGGGGTACGTGCGAGGATAAATGGGACCGTATCCAATTGTGAGCTCCTCACCCTCTTGAATATCCCGAACGCAAATGACACTCAACCGCCCGTTTTTGCGGTGTGCCTCCTGGATCCAAGCGCAGTTGCTTTTTTCGTCGACATTAGGCTCATTGATGAAGGGTGTGAAAGTAGTTTGCAGCTCTACAAACACCTCGTTGAAGTAGTTGGCACAGTTGTACTCCATCAAAGCGTATTTCGGTATAGGGCGACCGCACTTGGCCTGCTCGCCACTCATGAAATCCAAATATCCGGGGTAAACACCGATAATGGAGAATGCAGGTATTTTCTGAGCCGCTATCACGCCTATTCCACCACCTTTAGAGGCAACACGCGCTTTACGCAAGAACTGTAACGACTGTGGGGATTGGAAAAAGCTTTGCACGAGCAATTTTAGCTCGACAATAAGCACCGAGTCGTTAGAGGTGGCCTCGGCTTGCTGCAAGACCCGCTGAATTTTCTCAACGATAGCTGATGGGTACTCGTCGGATATTGTTAGTGCCCTCTTCGCAGCACGACGAGCATTATCGCACTCGCTCGGCGACTGCGGAGCTAATACTTCTTTGTACTCCACTGCTTGACACTGAAAGCAAGCACGCATGTGCTCTGCATATACAAGATTGGCAGGTTTCCACATGATCTGCTCCGGCGTCGCGGGCTCCGAGCAGTTTTCATGGACAGTATTACCACAGTAGCAGCATACTTTCATGTCTTCATTGCCTTCTGGTGAATGGCAAATGGAACATATTTTGAAAACGCATCGCAACTGGAGGTCGATAAATTTAGACCATACATCGTCGTCAGTAATTGTTTCAGCCTGCTTGTCAATATTTAGCGTCTCCTCCCAAAGGGTAATACTGTATGTGTTGTTCCACCAAAATCGTCTTGCAGATTCCACATCGACATTTAGAGACCAGTCCTTACATGCTGTAGGAACCAGTTCTGGTGGCATTGCGACAAACAAGCAGGCTCCACAACTATCACAATGTGAACGCAGAGAAGAATAAGGAACAGAAAATCGCGAAATGTTTTTGTTGTTTGTTAGGAGTGCAGATTTCCAGCACGCAGATGAGGCTCTCCGAAAAGGAAAAAACTAAGACTTTAGCTGACTGGCAACAAGATGCATAAAGCTCATTACATCAAGGTAACCTCCAAGTTAGGGCTTCTTTTTGTTCACCAAAATATACCACAAACATGAGGGTGGCCATGACAGATCAGCTGTTTCACATTCACATTTTTTCGGTGAGTAGTTTGCAACACCTACGACACACTGAAAAAGGGGGTTAAGATACCATTCAACTACTCACCGGCAACTCTCTAGTATAAATATATGGCTGCGTATTTAATTTTCTTTCTGTTCTGCAACTTTCCTGAGAAAAAGAAGACAAACAGACGCCACAGCTCCCCAGTTAAAACATCATGTTTTCACCCACGAGTCTGTGCGTCAGAAAAGCAGTCGTCAGTGCACAAGCATAGCTGCCGCAAAAACTGCGCCGCTTGTACTGCCTTCGCTGGGGCTCAAAGCGACGCAAAAAACGAAAGCGGTTCTTTTTTTACAGAAGCCGAGCGAAACTTCTCTCTGATCTCTTCACCTCTAAAGAAATCAACGCTTCGCCCTAGGCTGTGAGGCTCAAACGGATCCCTGAGAAGGATAACCTCGTGACCTAAAAGCTGCCAGCGCTCCTTCTCGTCAAGCTCATGTAGAGATTCACACCATTGGTCCTTGCTAGAGAAGCGTTCTCGCGAACGGATATCGACTACAGAAGCATCGAAGTCAAACCCACCAGGAGTACTGTAAAAGGCGAAGAAATCAAATACGTCCTTTTGCACAAGAGAAATGTCTGCATCTTGTAGAGGCAAAACTGAAGCCAATTCATCGACTTGGCTGATGTCACCTTCGGACTCCGCTGCAGTGGAGATGATCTCATTTACCCGCTGACTAACTGCCTCTTCGTCAAATGCAAAAGTTGTGCGGCCTGTCGACTTCATGAAATGAATGTACATGATGGACAGCGCGTATGGCGAGATCCAGCCTCGACGTGTATTTAGTATCTGGTGATCTCGACCCCATTGCTTCGCGCCTAAGACCCCCAACCGTAGTCGAGGATCACCTGCCATGTACTGCCTAAGTAGCAAAGAGTTCTTCAGCCCGCCCAACGAGAGACAAATATCAAATTTGCTGATCTCACATGCACTTTTACGCACGTACTGAACAATTGGCACTCTTGCACGAAAAATTCGTTGTGGATATAACTCGTCATCCCGGTTGTTCTTACGAATATGAACAAAAATGTCAGAAAGAAGTTTTTCCTGGCGCTCGCGTTCAATAACGCATGCGATGCTCTGACATGTGCTTTCCAAGGCAAGCGGAAAAGAAACGATGTAATCCGCGTCGCCATCTCTTAACGAGGTGCCAGACACAATAGAACCGTACGGTAACACAACGGGGGAAACACACCTCATCCCCTCCTTGGCACCTATATCAAAGGAAACCCCTTTAAGCAACCCTAGTAGCCATTTGCCTTGCTCCAGTATTTGTGAGTACCGCTGCTGGGACAGTATTCTACCCGAGAGCTCTGCAATCGTAGGACTCATGTTAATGTCCAGTATAGCATTAGTACGGCTATGTGTAGGTATCAGCATGAAGAAACACATTTATAAAGCGTAAAAAGGCATAAGTATGTAGCGAAGGGGGAGCAAAATAAGGCAGAGAAAATGATAGGAGTGAAAAAAAGGAATAAAAGGTGCGATTCTATACTTGCAGGAAAAGGAGCAAAAACTGTGCATGTCATTCAGCCGGTGACAACCAAACGGCGAACACTGCTAGTCACACAAACTTCCACTAAAACCCAATATATGATTCTTGAGAGCAGCCTCCAGGGTGGTGAGATGACTGGGCTTTTTCCAGGTGAAACCTAGGCCAAAAAAGAAAAGCACACTTTTTATTACCAATTGCTTTTCCTTTTTTTTTTAGTCGACTAAACTTGCACTTTTTTGCAGGAAAGCCCTCGTCCACAAAAAAGTACGCCGGTACCCCCAATACAAAAGAAAAATACTACTGTGGAGCCTCTTGTAGGAATGTTCAATGTGTTTACTGATAGCTCAAAGAGTTTTTGCTAGGCTATCAGCAGGCGCTCTCTTGCGAGAGGAGTGCACGAGAAGGTGTCACATAATCATTGAAAAGAGTTGAGAAATGAGTCGATATCATCATTGTCATGTTGAGCGGTGAGAAGCTCTTTTTCAGCCTCGTCAGCAAGCTGCTGAGTAGTCCTTTCAGTTTTCTTCTTCTCTACCTTTCTGCGGATCGAACGAGGTACAAAAAGACGTTTGTTCTCGTCGTTTGTAGCGGTGCGTTTCGAGAAAAAAAGATCATCATCAGAGTCTGAGTCTACAATAGATAGGGTGGGGGCTACAGCAAGCGCCTCTTCGGGTTCCTTGTTTTCCGTCGCCTCAAGGTCTTGAATCATGCGGTGCACAAGGCGCTTACGTTCGTTTTGCTGAGGTGCTAGGAAACGGGCTCGCTTCAGAGATTCCAACTCCGCGTGAAGTTTTCCGATGTTCTCTTTCGACAGCTTTTCCGTCCATTTCAAGTGCTTTTCTTGCTTCTTCCGTTGCTGATACTGTTCACGTGTTTCTTTAAAGCCGAATTTGCGACTGTGATCCGTGGTTTGCTTTGACGCTGACATGGCTGCCAGGTACCTTGGAAAACAATTACTGCCCGTGGTCCCGCTAATGGAGAAATGATGCTGCTTTTTTCTGAGTTGCCACTGCATACCTGTAACGGTGAAAGAAAATGGTGCGGATGTAAACATGAAGTCGGGAGAGCCGTGAAGATGAGAAGTTTGGCGCTGCGATTCCAGTTTCAAGTTACGCACAGCCGGGGATCCTCACCGTGCTCGGGGGGATCGAGGTCAAGCGTGTTAATCATTGAAGGATTCAACAACTGCGAGAATTGTTATGTGCAGACGAAGGATTAGCTGACAATGCGTCCCCCTGCTGCTCCTCTTGGCATTTTTTTGGCGGAGGTAAAAGGGAGCGCAGGTGTTTGGAATGTCATGGGTGCGGTTGCCCCCCTCCTCCTCCACCATACCCATTTCTTTTGCAAAATTGCCTTTGTCAGTGACCTTTGAAGTTTGCTGCGAGATTGCGAAGCTGTCTGAGTGCAGTATAAATGCAGCCTAGTGGGCGCACTTGTTCATCCTCCGTATCTTTCGTGAGTGACCAAACTACCTCCTGTTTTCCCGGTGCGTTTCAGAGAGAAACTGAAATATTTGAGGTACTCCTTGCACAGATGTGTCTGTTGCTGCGAACTTCGTCTGTCCGAGAGCCCTTATGTCGTCGCGCGGTGTCGCCAAACGAGCCATGGTTTGCCCTCCCGCCACTGAAACACAACTGAGTAGATCTAGTCACCATTTAGCTTTCCTCACCCCTGCACTTCTTTGTGGTTTCAGTTTTAACTCAGTCGCAAAATGGAGTCATCAAAGCGGCTTTGCCTCTTTTGCCGCAAGAAGGAAAGGGTTTTAAACATTGGTGATGTTGAAATATGCCAGCGATGCAGCACACGCTACGGTCAGCTATGCCTCACCTACAAGCGGAGAGTCTCTTCCTACCTCTCCCCTTTGGGGTGGGATGCTCGACTTGTTAGTCATTGCCCAAATAGCACTGTATACCCAGATGGCGAAGCACCGGTGTTCTTCATTCAATGTAGCAAAGGCCCCATCTCTGTCACAACTGCAGTTGATCGAGTTGCGTTCTTCGCAGCTGCTAGTCGACTTCAATTCGACACCAAATCTCGCAAGCCATATATCCACAGAGCAAAGAAGACTGGAAGAAAAAGCAAGCTAACGAGAAATCGCTGACTATTTTATGAGCTTTCTGTGGTGTGAATGTGATCACGTATTCTGAAGGATATTGGGCTAACCGCTATTCAATCACTAGTTGTTGAATTTAGTCGAAAAACAGAAACTCTTGGTAGTGCTGCTCGGCGGAGGCAGAAAGATGTGTTCGGCATCACTTTGGATATTCCTGAGAACAAGCAACACCTATCCCTCTCGAGCGTAACGGAGTGGTTTAAGTGTCCCTTTCTCTCGATGTGCAAGTATGGTTCGCATGATTTGTGCTCATCACCTTTACGCGTTTCATACACAGATTTTACTAGATGCTGCCCGCTTGTCGCTTGGACTTTGAATATGTATTCTCATCTGTCTCCTGTGTCTCTTCTATTTTGCTTGATTACGCTCATTTGTCTTCTTAGGCAACAGCGGTACAGTCGCACTAAAAGATGGTTAAGCCGGTCGTTACAAAGGCTGTTGTAAAGAAGCGCACAAAGCGCTTCACTCGTCACCGCTTTGAGCTCTTTCCTCAGCTGAGCTCTAGCTGGCGCAAGCCGCGTGGCGAAGACTCTCCGGTCCGTCGCCGCTACAAGGGCCAGAAGCCGATGCCCAACAAGGGTTATGGTAGCGACCGCGCCACCAAGTACATTACTCCGTCCGGCTTTCGTAACTTCCCCATTAACAATGTGGAGGACCTGTACATGCTCGTGATGCAAAATCGTAAGTACGCTGGTGTCATTTCTCACACCATCGGGGCCTGCAAACGCAAGGCAATTGTTCGCAAGGCTATGGAGCTAGATGTGCGTCTGACCAACGGGAGCGCAAAGCTGTGCAAGATCGATAACCACTAGAAGACTATAGTATTGTTGGGCTCTTTTTTGTTTATTTTTTCTCTTCTTTCCGGAAACAAGAAAAAAGCGCGTTTTTTTTTTTGTGGGGGCTCCTTCCACTTGTACCATCGGGTTGGTATATCCTTGAATACGCAGATGCACAAGAATGTGTACCGCGCATGTGTATTCAAAGTGTACGCTGCTCTCGCCTTCTTCCCTCGCATTGCCTCTTTTGAGAGGACATTATCACAGCGGCACTCCTTATGTATATTCAGCCTTCTGAATTTATACACAATCCTACTTCCTTCATTTCTCCTCTTTGGTGTTTTTGTCTGAAACAACAATGACGACCACACACTCTCACTTTTTTTTTTTTTCCAACTACCATCTCAAAGTGTATTACTAGCTGGTTTTATCACAGTCAAGTAAAACAGTTATTAACTATCAGGACCAAAAAAAATGCCACACGAAGACCATAGGAAATACAGGGTCCAGCGTGCTGACCTCCCAGCGATGCCTCACTTCACTGATTTCAACGACCCGCGCTTCTGCGGGACGACGAACAAGCAGAAGAACGGCATTCTGGCCTACTATCAGTGGCTACATTGCATCGGCAACTGGGGTGAGGAGCACTCGATGTGCAAAAAGATGCGCTGGTATGTCGAGCGCATGATGCACGAAACGTGGCTGGAGAAGTGGGAGGAAAAGCGTGCCCTCGGACACTTTGACCATACTATTCTCTATGGTGTGAAGCCGTGGAAGGAGTTTGAGCCGCTTTACCAACCAGTGAAGAAGAACCGCAAGGGTGCGTATGAGTTTTGGCTAGACCGCAACTTTGAGCCTCTCTACGATGCCGACGCGGCTGACTGGCGCGAGAAGGCGCCGATTCTTCATGAAATGTTTGTGCTAGGAAAGAAACCCGTCTCAGCATAAGCGCGGATTGTCGTGCTTACGTGGTACATGGTATGTTTTCTTTAACTATCAGTGCTTATGTGGGAACTCATATCTAGCTTCTTAGCTTTGGGTGTGTGTATTTAGGCTGAGAAGCTGTCAAATATATATATATATATATATATAGCGTAGGTGTTTTTTTCAGCCATCAAAAAAGAGAGGCTCTCTTTTTTCGTTGTCGTAAGCCGTCGAAGTGATTTCTTTTGATTTCTGTCGTTTTCTTTGTGGACTAGTCAAGCCGAAACAAAAAAAAAGATCGTGATGTAAAGTGTCTGTCGCGTGCGAAACGAGAGGACGGCTCGTTTGCTGGGTTAGCGAAAGTGGTTTTGTTTTAAAGTAGTATAACGCCTCTATCTGTATAGACCGCTTCTCACCTCTTGGGTGGCAGTAGAGGAATTACTGAATTTCAATTTATGGCCTGCTATGCAAGTGAGTGAATTGCATGTGACGAGTGCATATTTTTCTCTCCATTTTTTTTTTTTATCCTCTCTGGCGCTTTCACTTCTCTGTTCAACCCCTAAATTGACGCACAACATAACTCATTACACGTGTCTAAACATATTACGATGATTAGAGTTACGTTTTATCTAGCCTGGCTCTCTTTTAGTGTTACAGCAATCATTATTTCATTTCCCGTACACTCGCTTCTCCAGCATACACGGCCCGTTAAGTACACTCTACCTTTTCTCTATACAAGCAGGGATACATTGATAGGTATACTCGAAAAAAAAAAAAGAAGACGGCTCCGTAACTGAAAATGTCTGAGGCATTTTATGGTCTGACCACGTTTAGCCCTTCGGGAAAGCTGATTCAGATTGAGTATGCGACGACAGCAGCTGGAAAAGGGTCGACTGCATTGGGTGTGAAGGCGACGGATGGTGCCGTCATTGCTGCGAAGAAGAAGGCCTCCTCTACCCTAGTGGATGCCTCATCAATCCAGAAAGTTTTCGTTTTGGATGAGCACGCTGGCTGCACATACAGCGGCATGGGCCCTGACTGCCGTGTCCTTATCGACTCTGCTCGGCAGAACTGCCAACAGTACAGGCTAATGTACAAGGAACCCATTCCGATCAGCCAGCTGGTGCGGAAGATAAGTGCTCTCTATCAGGAATTCACGCAGTCCGGTGGTGTCCGTCCCTTCGGATGCTCTCTCCTGGTCGCTGGGGTGGATGCTAACGGCTATCATTTGTATCAAGTGGACCCTAGCGGCACGTTCTGGACGTGGAAGGCGACGGCGATCGGCACCGGAAGTTCGGACGCAAAGGCATTCCTAGAAAAGCGTTATACTGTGGACATGGAGCTGGAGGATGCTGTGCACACCGCATTGTTGACGTTGAAGGAAGGTTTTGATGGCCAGATGACGCCAGAAAACACTCAGGTGGGTCGTGTCACAGAAAACCGCTTTGAAATCCTGAGTGTCGATCAGCTGCGAGATTACCTTGACCAGATTTAGTGAGGGCATGCATATAATGTTGCATAGCGAAAAGTATATAGACTTTGACGTCATACAATAGAAAGAACTGTGCTGTGGAAAGTATCTTCTATTTCAATTATTTTTTATTTTGTCTCGTCAAGTCGCCGTAACCACCCCCCATTTTGTCGCTTTCCCGACACTCACATTGTGTTTTCGCATGTGTCCCAAAGAAAAGGATACAAGCCTGCTTCGTGACACCATAGCTTCGTCTTGCGATGGTCTAAATGCTTTGTTCTTCTGCATTTGGAATTCAACCACTTCCCGCGAGTGTTAGCACCAAGCAGACTTGTGCGCTTGCCTCTCCTTTGTAGTCCGCTGTCGAGCCCATCCACCACTTGATGAACCTTTCTGTCTCTTCTGTGTCGCTTTTCTTTTGCCTACGAGTACATTTCCCTTTCAATGTAGCTCAGATGCCTGGACGCGATGCTAACCGAGACTTTTCTGCGCAAGGCTATCTTTGCGCGCTGCGCCATTGACCTCTGTGGCAAGAAAATACTTCCGAAGGATGCCTTTGTCGCTCTTCTGACCCAAGGGCACATGACCCCATCCCAGTTTCAGATGTCTGATGCCGAAGCGGTAAAGTACATAGACACTCTCAAACGCGCCAAAATGGTTGTTGTGGTGGAAGATTACGTGTATACTGACGTCAAGGCTGTTATCGATGCTGTGCATCTGAAAAGCGGACTCCCTCTTGTACCCTCAACAAGTAAAGGATTTATGTGTTTTCACCATATGATGTCTGAATCTCTTGCTGCGTTCAACAGAGAGTGCTCACTGGCGATGGAGCGGGCGGTGCGCCGTGAAAAGGAGTTCTGGGCCTTCACCGCTCTCGTGAGCGGTATTCAGATGCTAGTGTTGGCTTACCTGACGTTTCAGGTGTATGGGTGGGATGTAATGGAGCCAGTCACCTTTTTTGTTACAACCGCAACGGCATTGTGCTCATACGCCTACTTCCTCTGCTTTCGCACTGAGCACTCGTACGAGAGCGTCGATGACAACTTTCTTCCACACCTCCTCATGAAAGAACTTAGCGCATTGCGCGTGGACGCCAACAAGGTGATACACGATATGAAGGCTATGCAGGAGTTGCAGGCAGTTGTTTCGCTCGACGACGAGCGCGTTTCAAAGCTGGTTGAGGCAACTCTCGAGAAAAAAAGCACCTGCACATACCTCTCCTGAACCCTGTGTTGTATATGTGGGCGTGTATGGTTGCTTATGTGCTTTGCGAGCTTCGTAGTCATTTGAAAGGTTTCTTCTACAGTGGTGATTGCGTACCAAGAAGACATAGGACAAATGCCAAGTAAAAAACCTCTGAACGCTGCCGGTGAATGCAGTTCGCAAAAAAAAAAAGGCCTTCACAGCTTGGCTCGGGATGTTGCAAACCGGAAAAATATATGCTCCCCCACCTCGGCTTACAGTAACACTCTTGGCATGATGCATACATGTTTGTAACCCAGTTAAGCCTGCATGAATCTTTCAGCCTCTTGACCTCCTACTCCTCTTGGTGTGCCTTTTTATTCCGTCTCTGCTGCGTTGCGCTTCCGCTCTTTTCACCTCGCATCTTCTGTTTCATTGGTGCAGATGCAAGCAGTTCCGTTAATATAGTTGACTGAAGACACGTTTGTGCCTCTCTGCAGTCTTCTTGTTAGCGTTTTTGTTGCTCACATCTATTTTTTAAGCGCTCCCTTTTTCGGTTAGCTCGCATCACGCGGAAACGGCAACGTGTTCTTGATCCGAAATGGCCTGGACGGTGCACGAAGATGAATACAGGAGGGAAACATACGATAACCTCGAGGAGATCCTGCAGTACGTGGTTCAAACGGAGGAAAGCGCGCAGCAGTCGAAGTCTACTGGAAAGTACACCAAGAGCTCGCAGGTATTTTCGACGCCGTCTCCGCTGACCGTTACGGAGCTGAGCTCACCCATCAAGCACCAGCTTACGAATGCTTTCCCATGGCAGTTACAGAGCCCTATGACAAACAACTCTTCCTTTCATAACATGGGCATTCCGTGCACTCCAGCGCAGAGCCCCCAGCAGCGCCGCTGCAACAACCGCTTCAACAGCAGTTACGGCGACTACTACGACCGTAAACCGAAGATCATAAAGAGTAGTGAGGCTTACGTTCTCTCTCCAGGAGCGGAAAAGCGGGACATGAGTGCCGGACAAATGGACTACATGATGGCCATGGAGGTGAACAGTATGCCACTGCCTGACGTGACGAGGCAGAAGGAGGCACTTGCTTCACCGGATATGGTGGTGGGCGGAGGTTACGGCGACTGGTCAGGAAATGGCAGCAAATACTCTCAGAGTGATGCCGTTACCGCCGACAGCCTGCGAGGCAGGGTGTACGAAACCGCGAAGGACCAGCACGGCTGTCGCTATCTGCAGCGATGGCTAGACACGAACTGCGACCCTGAGGTGGTACAGGTGATCATGGACGAAGTCATTCCGCACGTGGGGGAGCTGATGACAGATCAGTACGCGAACTTTCTTATTCAAAAGTTGTTCGACATCATGCCAGATGATGTGCGATACAAGGTTGCCATCGTGGCGGCGCCACAGATTTGCATGATTGCCCTCACACCGCATGGTACGTTTAGCGTTCAGAAGATGATCGAAACGATTTCGACGCGTGCTGAGATGGAGATTATTTGCGAGGCACTTGCCAAGGATGTTGTTCGACTAGTTAAGGATGCACACGGAAACCATGTGATTCAAAAAGTGCTTCAGCGCTTCGACTTTGACGACAAGGAGTACATCTACAGAGCGGTGGCGACGGACTGCGTGTCGATTGCTAAGAACAAGCAGGGATGCTGTGTGCTGCAGCGCTGTCTCGAATACGCCTCACCGCAGCAAAAGGCTGCCCTTGTCGATCAGGTGCTCGCTTGCTGCCTGCAAATTGTCCAGGATCCGTTCGGCAACTACGTCCTCCAGTACGTCCTAGAGGCGCACGATAGCAAGATAAACGACACCATTGCCCTTTCCTTCCTACCCCACTTGGTTCAGCTGTCTATGAACAAGTTCAGCTCCAACGTGATGGAAAAAGTGTTGCGCGGTGCCTCGAAGCCGGTGCAGGTACTGTACGTGGAGGAGATGTGCAACCCAGAGATCATTTCCCGCCTCATTCAAGACGACTTCGGCAACTACGTCCTTCAGACAGCGCTCACGATAAACGCACCAGCGCAGGCAGAGCAACTCGTGAACACTATTCGTCCCTTTATGCCGTTGATCAAGAACGCACCGTACGCGAAGAAGATGGAGGGCAAGATGGAGGCTGTTGCACGGAAGATGGAGGGTAACACCTTCCACTCACCGCGGGAAGAGAGTATTGCTCGCCAAGGAAGCGGTGGCACCCCGCACAGCAAGTTCGACCGCTCTCCCAACTACGAGCGACACTACATGAGCGGTGCAGATCGGCAGCTGCATTATTATCATCCCACGCCATGGCAGACATCGTAGTACTATTGTCAGTGCTGATGGTCGGCTGTGAGTAACGGAAGCGAGAGCGTCGCTTTCACATGCACGTCGAGCATCTTTAAAGGCTGCTGACGCCTTCATAACCACAGAGCCTACTGGCAGAAGAGACGAAACAGACAGACGAAGCACCCAATGGTCAATCGAGCGCTGTTGTTCATAATAGACGCGTGCCTTGAGTGCTCTCTGAGGAGCTCCCTCCTCCTCTGCATGGCTTCTTGTCACTGAGGGATGGGCAAGAGGCGTTGGAAACGAAAAAGACAGATGAAGTCCCCTCCCGTCCATGCGAGAGGTGGCAGAGTGCGGGGTCAGTGATAACAAGGCGTTTGTGCATAGAGTTTAAAAGTGCGTGAATATGCCTAAGTGGAAGTTATGGGCAAAGAACTCTATTTTTTCTCCGTTTTTATTGGCCCCCTTTTCGCTCAATTTTCTGTGATCTCACCCCTTCCTTCTTTCAGCTTCTCTCCTGTCTTTTACCCTGATGACGTGGGGAGGGGACACCCCAGCGCGTGGCAGTCCTGGGCTCCGTACCCCACTCTCTGCGTGGGGAGCCTGAGCCACGCCGAGAGGTGCACCGGGTGGCGACCGGCATGATGGGGGTGGCTGTGAGGCGACCTGTGGAGCGGGCGTGGGGGTGGGCAGCGCTCGAGGCAGGGGCCGTACTCTGGCCACTGGGTCGGCATTGCTGTAGCGCGTGTCCACCGCTGCTGCGCGTCACGTGGTGGGCTGGGGCTAGGGTGGGACTGAACTCATGTTGTACGACATAGTGGACGCGTTGATCAGAAAAATGTTCCTTTAGTGTATAGTGTGTACAGTCTTGTTTTGAAGGAAAGGCAGAAGTCTCTGTGGCGGTGTTTAATGCCTTTGCGAAGGGGCATCTGTTTTTTGGTTTGCTGCTTTGCACCATCACACCACGTGGAATGGAATGAGATGAAGAGGATGGAGAGGGCAACAGGAAATGAGGAGGGAGTTCCACGGCATCAGCGGGCTATCGCTGTGCTCATGTCTGCCCACTTTCTTTTCGTTTCTTAAGTCTGTCATCCAGTGCCTGGCTGTCTAGCTCTCCCTCTCCCTAGCTGTATCTCGCTTGTTTTCACAGACACAAACACTGTCACTCGTACGCGCGTGTTTTGTTCATGTGCGTATTTTTCTTTGATTATTTTGTGACGATGAGTGTCTCCAGTTCTACTGACTCGTGTACCCAACCACGCACATATTGTGCAGGGAGCGAATTTGCGTGCTATTGTATGCGTGTCCAATGCCGAGGCGCGCAGCTATTGTCGGACAGAGCCGATTTCGGGTGGACTGGATGGCCTTACATGTCCCTTTCTCTATGAGTGTGCATGCTTAAGAAGTTGCTCTCTCTGCGCCATCATGTGTACTCCTGTTTGTGAACCGAGGCACACGCACACAAATGTGCACATACAGAGCACCTTTTTTGTCTTTGTTGTTTGCGTTCTCTTCTCTCAGTCTCCCTCGTTTCTTTCTCGTTATTGTAAGAAAAGTTTTTGCAACCAGCAGGGGTAGGAGGGTAGGTCAGTACGGTAAGTGACAAAGCGAGGGTGACCAGCACGAATAGTGCAGTGCGCCGCATTTGGGCAGGCCTTTCACAATACCTCACACTCCACCAGCGACCCCCTTTTTTAAGTGGCGAATCATTACCTCCTCTCCTTCTCTTCCTCCGCTTTTATCGCTTTTGTGGCCCTGCTGCTGATGCTGCACGCATCTAACCCGCGTTGCAGTCTTTCTGTGTGCCCTTCTTTTTTCGGTTTGCTGTTGTCACAGCTGTGGTGGGGTTGGTTCTCCTCAGATGCAGTAGTGGTTGTGACTATGGTGGCGGTGTGTGTATGTAAATCGACGTTGGGAGAGCAGCGGAACATGCAGAGAAGGGCCACAATTGCAGGGAAAAATACAGACGCCAACAAAATCGCTTTTGCTCCTCACGGAGGACGACACTGGAACGTAAACTGCATACCCCCACGAGTGATGGGGGGATAGCAGGTGGAATGTGGTGGTGCAGGGATGGGTCGGCAGAGGGATGATGGTGGAAGGTGGTGCCGGAATTCAAGTGTGGGATTCATTCACGCACAGGAAAAGCAAAGAGAAAGCCACACGTCGTCACAACGTAGCGACATGGAGAGTGTAGAAGTAACCAAGTTGAGGAGGGGGCAAGCGTGACTCACGACGGCGTCGGATCCCTGGATTCATGCTTGTACTGGTTAGCGTCGCTCGCGCTACGGCATACAGGAATATGAGTACCCTTTTACACATACACCTACCCTTCTTGAGGGCTGCCTTATTTCCCCTACCCCTTACACAACCGTCGGATAACTCACTCAATCATACCAGTTCCGCTATCCTTTTTGATTGCTTCTTCTCTTCTGCCCTATCTGCACAACTCTATTTGCTCTCCTCACATGTCGCTCTCCGACCCCGCATTCCTCCCTTCCTCCCAGTTTGTACAGGTATACCTGCTCGCAAGTCTGTGCCGCTGACAATGTCTTGCACATGCCCGTGAACATCACAAGACGACGCGTACATGAAGCTGTGACCGACTGTGTTGTTCCCGGCCTCTCTGTCTCTATCCTTCTTTCTCTCACTGGTATGAGGGAAGGGGAGATTTGACACAGGGCCTTTTTTCTATTTCTTCTCTTAGTGCGTTGTCGCACATGCTCGCGCCCCCGGCTGGAGATGTTTTCTTTATTTCTTTTGCTTTTTGTTCTATTTTGTTTCTGGTTTTGAGAAACACGGCAAACTATGCGCGCTGGTGTACTCCTGTGCCGCACACTCGCCCCCCCCCCCACACCGAATCTCTCAAAGTATTTTCTTTGCTGGTTCCTTTACTTCGTTAAGTTTTGTGTTTTGCTCTTCTCGTCCTCTCCCCGTTCTCCTCACCCTTGTTTTTTCCCTTTTATTTTCTCTTGGGAATATTCTTCTACTGTGGGCCGCTCGTCTGGTTGAGTGGGGTATGGCCTATGCAGCATCAGACAGTCGTGCTGTTGTGTCCTGCAGCAGCGAGCGACAGGCTCGACATGGATTATCTGTGAAGGAGCAAGGTAAATGGCAATGCCTCAAAGTAAAATACGACGGCGAGAGCAAGAAGAGGGAGTGTGGAAGGGTGGAGGAAGGAGGGATTCTCTACATAAGGTCACTTACCCTGTACAATCATTTGTTTTCTTGTTTCTAAGCTCATGAGGGCGGTTACTTTTTTTTTTTTGCTTCCCCGTCGATCTGGTCGTTCGTGCACTATTGTAGTAAAGGTACACCCTGTTCAGGGAATGCAAAGGAGTTAATACCTAGCAAAACATAAACATAAGAGTATATTGGGAGAAGGCTGGTGAGTGAGCAGGTGGTGTGGACATGAAGAGTGGCAAACACCAGACATATCTGCTCCCTCTCCCCCGTGCCGCCGCAAGTACCCTTTTTCACCCACGTAGAAACAGATGCGCATCTACGCGCATCCTTTTCAACACGGGAGGGGCATCCGACCATAGCGGTTGCGGGCGCCTTGGTGGGGGACTGCTTTCACCCCTTCTTTTTCCCTTCGCTAGTGCCATGATGTATACCTGCTGCCCCCTGTTGTGACGCTTTTTCTTCGCTCTGTACGTAGCTAGAACCAAGTGGCATTGATGGAGCTGAAGCGGAGAGAGCCACACCACAGCGCACTTGGATGCAGCGTGAAGTGCAGTAAAGTATGATCCGTTTCACTCTCTATCTTCCCAACTTGTGTTTTTCTATTTTTCTTCTCCGTCACGCTCTCGCGCGTGATGCAGCGACGGCTCTTCCTACCCACCCACTTCCTCCCCACCTCCACAGAGACACATTCGTACGCCTCTGAAAGGTACTTGTCTTGTGTACTTCCCGCTCCCTCTCACCGGTATTCTCTTTTTTCTTTTTCTCTTCGCCAGTGCCAGCGGGGCATTCTGTGGTCGCTGATCTCCCCATTATCTTTTTACTTTTCTTCATCTTGGTGCGTCGCCCCAGGTAGCAGAACAGCTAGCTGTAGTTCCGGAATCTGGTGAGCGTAGGGTCAAATGAACCCATTGCATAGGGAGAAGCAGCTTTTCCAGTCTGATATCACTGATCTTATACTGACAATGGTAGAGACACTGGCGCGCGAGCAGTACCTACAACATGCGCGGATGGACGCCCGCTTGAATGAGCTCGAGGAGAAAGTGATGTCGTCGCAACTTCACGTGGGATTGAAAATGGCGCACAAGAACTCAACCTGCAGCGAGGATAGCGACGGGGAGTCAACAAATACCACGTTCTCACCTGACAAGGTCGAAACCCCAGAGTCCAACTCTTCAGCAGATGGCCTCGCAGCTCCCATGTGTGACTACTGTTTCCTCTTTTCTCACAGCTGTTTTCCGTGCCCTCGGTGTGGACGCGAGTGGTACTGCAGCGCTGCCTGCCAGCGACTACGCCACCGCTGCCATGCTTCTCGATGCGGACAACCGAATCTACCTCAGACATGCCTTCATACGAGAATTGCTCACTAGTCCGTTCTTATGAGTTTGCGGTCCTTTGCTATTGATCTTGTTGTAGTGTGTATGTGTATGTGTATGTGTGCGTAGCTGCCGCACTTTGCCTTCTTGACTCCCTTTACGACCAGCCTGCACCGGCTTTCCTCTTTCTTTTCTTACCTGTACACTATCACACGCCATGAAAGTTGAGGGCTGGCCCTCTTCTGCCTAACTGCGGCTCTTCGCTGGCCGCTTTGTCCTGCTTTCCCCCTGGAGAACGCGTTCCTCTGTCGAAGTCTCGCTCACGTGAGAGCGCCTGTCAGTTTCTCCGTACGAGCACGTTTGTGTGTGCTCTTCTCCCCATTGCACCGCACTGTGTGTGTGCAGTGCAATCAGCCGGCGACTACACGGATGCAGCACGGTTGCCTCTGAAAGATACACACAGCATTCAAGTGTACAGCTCACAATCTTTCGCTCGTCCGTGTGTAGGCGCGGACGAGCCTGCTGTCACAGCGGATGCGCCGGCGAGTACGTACCTCTTTGTCGCAGCGTGTTGCCTGTCTGCCATCTCCTTTTCTCCACACCCAGAGACACACGCACACGCTCCATTGCCTTCTCCTCTACTCCTCCTTCCACCTTTTGCGTGCTCGCTTTCACATGCCATCAAGTGCACTGACATGACGTTTGCTTTGATACGCGCATAGACACATCGACACGTATTTAGCGACTACTTGCAACGGTGCCAAAAAATCAGGTCTCTTTCTCTTATGCACTTCACCGCTATGGACGCTGACAATATTCATCAGCTGGCGATCAACTTGTCGTCGGACGACATCGCGGTATTATCCGATGCCACGAAGCGGCTGCAGGAGCTTCTGAGGCCGCAGCAGATTGTTGCCATGCTGAAGGATACGTCAACAACGCACGCGCTACGTGTACTTCTAGGGGAGATGGAGTTGGTCGGTAACACAGACGTCTTTCACTTTATTGGCCGAGCGCTAGAAAACGTGTTCACACAACCGTCGAGAGAGAGCAATGCCATTCTTTTTGCTCCTGCTGCTCAGTTCCTCGTTGAGTTTATCGTGCGGTCAGCCGCGGCCGCCGACACAGCCATCGCTTCAAGCGTGTCAAAGGTGCTCACTCAACTCATCACCATTGCGGGGGACAATGCCGAGGCGGCTGCGTTTCTCGGACCGTGCCTGGACTCCAACTTCCACAGCGAGCGGATACTTCGACTCATTGATTGCGATGCTGTCGAGTCAGTGGAAAACAAAACAGTGTGCCGCTTCCTGGAACGGTGGACGTCTCTGCTTCCTTTTATGTTTGATGCCACGTTGGATGCGTTCGAGAATGACCCATTGCTGCAAGCCAACTATATCATAGCGAGTGGGGTGACGTGTCGCACGGTTGCCGTTCCATCTTCACTGTGGCAACGCATGATGGATATTCTGCGCACGAACGACGATGCCTTGCACTTTGTGTATGTGTGCCGCTTCTGGAGCATTGCGTTGCTCCGTCACGAGGCAAACGGGAAACGCGACGCTGCCGCCTGCGTGTCTGCTGTTATGCCAGCCGTGGAGGGGAGCGAGAGGGATGAGAAAGGCACTGAAGCCATCTTCGACCTCCTTGGCTCGGCAGCCTCGACGCAAGCGGGCTGGGACGCTGTCACAGGGCAGCTGCCATGCAAAACACTGCAGGTAAGACTCTCTGGCACCTCGGCCTCCCTGCGCCTGTCCACGCTGAATCTGATGCATTCCATGCTTACCTCGTCGCACATGAGTGCATCGTTCTTCACAAAAGACTTGTTGCTGGACGCGTGGAAGACGCGCACTACCCCCGATGACGTGGTGCGTCTCGCTCTCTGGCGGGTAGCGAATGCGGCTCTTCTGCAGGAGAGCTTGAGTCAAATGTTAGGTGCTATGTTCGCATCTTTCTTGAGCAGCGACGCTCACGAAGAGAACGTCTCCGTGCGGTTACTGAAGTTGACGGCCGCCAAGCAACTTTTGTACCACTCCACTCTGCCTGAGAACGTCAAAACTCGCCTTTCACAGGTTGTCGAACGCGGCCTCTACCCTGCCGGCTCCAGTGGTGTCTCTCTCACAACGAAGGACTGAGCCCTTCGTCGAGAAAGGCAGGGCATCTGCTTCTCTGTCATGGTGGAGCGCCTCTCACTACTCCCTCTTCGGTGTCTGTGCGTGTGCGTGTGTGTTATTCTGCAGACTCTCCCCGTGTATATGCCTCTTCTCCATCTCTGCACTTGCACCGCCTCCCCAGCACGCAAGAGCACCTCCCCACACCCACACGCACGCATACAAGAATGAGAGCTCCATGCTCTCTTTTTTACACCATGCTTTAATGCGTGATGGATGTCACCCAGCGGTACGAGGGCACAAGCCCTTGCACAAATGCAAAGCTCAGAGCTCACGCACAAATTGACATTACAGTATGCAAGGTGAGTGGGATGGTGGCCTCATATGTTTCTTCACCCCCTCTCCCCATTTTCCCACCCAAGATGTGCTCGTGCAGCCACTGCGGCTGCAGCTGCTCATGTCATCAATGAGGCACCTTTTTTCCCTTTTGCGCTGTGTCCTATCTGCCACGCACCGCGTGAGCCACCTTTGCGACCATGAGTGCATAGGCAGCGGGAGGTGTCCAGGGATGATGTGCCCCCTGCCTCTCGTCCTGCCGGCCGCTGCGTACTCCTGCACCCCCCGTCGTGTCATGCTCTCTCTTTCATGCACTTGTTCCACTTCTATCTTGTTTCTCCCCCTTCTTTACTTTTCTCGCTTTATGACTCTTCTCACTCAATCCGCACCTGCGCTGTACCTTGTGCATTTTGCCCCCACGCTTCGCCCCGCACTTGTCTCTTCGCCTGTTGCTTGCCAGCTGCGTGCGTAAGTGTGTGTCTTTTCCCCCGTCTTGTGCTTCGTCTTCAGAGTCGCTCTTACGTGAATGAAATGACAAGATGTGAAAAGGCTGAATAACAAGCCCCACCACCTACACGCATCTCCATCCTCCGTCTTTACCAGAAAGTTAACGCACTGTGCGGGTGTGCATGTGCATGTAGCAGCGGGGGACCAACTGCACCGCACGGTCTTCGCTATTTTTTCTATTTTCTCCTCATCAAGCTCCACTGCAGATCCTCCACTCTTAGCGAGATCTTAGGTGAACGTGCTGCTCCGAAGTTATCGAACTGGTTGTCCTCGTCGCGCCGCAGCGATGCCCGTGCGCGAGAAGGCGATTGTTCTCATCGACGGCCCAGCCTTGGTTCACCGGTGGTATCACCGATGGAGCTACACAAAAGAGAGG
This sequence comes from Leishmania panamensis, assembly GCF_000755165.1. Classification (NCBI taxonomy): domain Eukaryota; phylum Euglenozoa; class Kinetoplastea; order Trypanosomatida; family Trypanosomatidae; genus Leishmania; species Leishmania panamensis. The sequence goes on along the minus strand of NC_025867.1, from coordinate 693,875 downwards.
TACGGCACGCCTATCGATGTGAAGCAGTTTGCCATCAAGAACGCCCGTTTCATGATCGCAACAGCCCATAGCTTTGATCCGGCACACATGGCGCAGCATCTCCTATCTCCGCAGACAGAGTACGCGCACACGCCAAAACACAACAAAATCATCGTCTGCTTTGACCACGGCGACGGAGGCCGGCGACAAATTTACGCCAGCTACAAGGCGAATAGGTCGGAGAGGGCCACCACACCTGAGTTTCGTTTAATCGAGAGGGTGGCGAAGAAGGTGTTCGCCGACGAACCGCGTGAGTCGCTTCTCGTGGTGCCAGACTGCGACGCGGGACTTGCGAGCCTCAATGCGGAGGCCGACGATATGATAGCCACCCTTGCTTTCTTTAACCAGCAAAGCAGAAGGCCCACGGTGGTTATGTCGCACGACTACGACCTGTACCAACTCGTTGACGAGGCGAGGAAGAGCTACCACTACGACATCCGCACCAAGCATCTCGTATCGGAGAGAAGCGTGATGGAGCGCGTCGGCGTGCCCCCCAAACTGGTGCGTGACTTCAAGTCATTGGCCGGTGATTCCTCGGACAACATTCCCGGCGTGAGTGGGATCGGAAAGACGCGAGCGTGCAACCTGTTGAAAAAGTACGGGGACTTGGATGGCATCCTTTTCAAAGGCGTCAAGAGCGAGACCGGTCACCTCGGTGAGCTGCTCAGCGAGGGAGCCAAAATGGCGTTGCTCTCGCGCCAGCTGATAGACTTCCGCATGTGCCCCAAAGTGATCAAAGTGTGCGAGACATTTATGAAAAAGTGAACGGCTGCTGCAAAAAAAGAGGGGAAGCGAAGTATTTGTCGAAGCAGACTTGAGAATGTGGGCAAGGAATGCGTGGGGATTGTAAAGAGAACGCCGAAGATAATCTCCGTTAGTACCCCAAGGCGAAGCTGCAGCGCCGCATACGTAGCTGTCTTGCTTTGCGCTCCTTTTGAGGGGGGTGCGTTTCAGCCCAATTCCCTTCCTTTTCTTATATCTTCAACTCCCACCCTCTACCCACAGCTCGCGTTCCTCACGGGTGTTGCTTCGTTACCTGCCTCATAGAATGACGATTAGCACCAGTACTACAGTGATCAAGATAGTGCCCAGTGTTAAGGGCAGAAGCGTATGCTCATGAGGTGGGAGAACTTAAGATACCCTGCCGAGTGATGGCGCTTTGCTCATTGCCTTTCAATCCATAGATTACCCTTCCCCGTGCATGCGTAGGTGATTGTTTAAGTGTGCGTGCGTGCACATTTTGGCATGCCTGTGTCTGCATGTGCCTGTGTGTGAAAGATAAACGGGTCGATCGCTCTCCGTAGATGACAGCATACTTGAGGTGTGATACGTGCAAACAAAAAAGACAAATGTGGAGGATGCAGGAAAGCGGAATAGGGGCGCCGAGTGCTGTCAAGGTCGCTCGTTAGGCAAAATGCTCACGCTGGGGAACCCCAGGCCATGGCAAGACACAGGTGGAGATAACCCCCAGGAATCTCTCGCACTCCCCACGGCCTGTGATACCATCAACTATGCAGGATAGAACACTCCTGACGTACTTCATTTCATTTCTCTCTCGCTACCCGCCCCCAAAAAGGCTCACTGCTAAGCAGATGAGCTAGTGAGCATCGTACATTGGCCGGCTGTAATGGGGAGACGCGAGACGCTCAACGTACGTCGACGGATCACGCACTCTTTCTTTTAGCTGTGCGTGTATGTTCGTGCTCAGCAAAGTGCCAGTACTCTCGCGTACGTCATGCATGCTGGTGCAGTCTTTCGCACTGTTTTCCTATTCCTGTCTTCTCCCTCTCTCCTTTTTCAATCTTGCATGCGTGTGCGTGTGCCACCAAGATGAGCAGCTCTTCTCTCTTCTATTGTCTTCTGCGCGTCTGCACTCACGCAAGGGAGGGTAGTGTGCATGCCTGTGCACCGTCGCATTAGACGTTTTGCGCTACTTGCGCGTATGCTCGTCTGAGTGTGTGTGTGTGTGTCTGTGCATCGGCTAACGCATATCCACTCGATTCTTCTTCCCGTTTTTTTGACCCTCCCAGGCAGTATTTGTGCCTCTCCCACCTTATCGATTTAGACTCGTCGGCACCATGCCGACCTCCAGCGGTATCGATCCGACCAAGCTGCGGGAGGTAATCCGTGTGCTGAAGACGGTCGGCCACGTAGCGATGGCAGAGTCGTTGGAGGTGGAGTGGGGCATGCGACCCGACACCGCCTCTCACGCAAAGAGCGTGAAGAAAACGCGAAAGTCACTGCTGCGGAAGAGTCGCGAGTCCTCCAAGGCACGGGGTACTGCAGTCCCCTCCCTCCCTTCCACTGCTGTAGCACCCTTTCCTCTTCAGGTGACCTCGCAGAGGAGACTTGTGGTCACCTGCATCGGTGACAAGGAGGACCTGTGGGGACCGTACGCGGACCCGGCGGATGCGAAGTGCTCTATCGCGCCACTCTTTGACTACGGTGCCGGCCTCCTGCGCGACCACTATGTCGAGTACCTCGAGCACCCCGTCTCTTTTGCATCCGTCCATCCATATGAAAAGCAGAATCCGCCGTCGAACTTACCATGGCGTCACTTTGAGCTGAAGGTGTTCTACGAGGTGGGGAAGACTGGGTCGGAGGCAAAGAAGGAGTTCGAATTTGTGAAAGGCGATCTCATAGGCAGACGCTACCGCGTGGATGTACCAATCGATGACGCAACATTTTCTCGCACTGTCCGATGCTACGACGAGCAGACAGGCCAGTCTGTGTGCCTCAAGATAATCCGCAACTCCAAGAGTTTTTTAGACCAAAGCTTCGATGAGTTACGAGCGCTGACCTGTGTGAATAACGCCGGCGACGCCGATGCATACTGCGTCGTGCGGCTGCTCGATTACTTCTACTTTCGTGAGCACCTTGTCCTCGTCACGGAGCTCCTCTTAGACAATCTGTACGAATACGCGCGGAAGCTCGACGTCGTACAGCGCTGCGCGTACTTCACCCTTGCGCGCCTGCAGCGCATCGTGCGTCAGGTGCTTACCGCGCTAAAGCTAATCCATTCTCTCAGTCTCATTCACTGCGACATCAAGCCCGAAAACATCGCCTTTAAATCAGTAGCCGAATGCGATGTGAAAGTGCTCGACTTGGGCAGCAGCTGCTACATCACGGACACACTTAGCTCCTACGTTCAGTCCCGCTCCTATCGTGCGCCGGAGGTCATTCTCGGCTGTAAGTACGGTCCCGCAGTGGATATTTGGTCTCTGGGGGCTACAGCAGCTGAGCTGGCGACTGGAACAGTGCTCTTCAATGTAGAGTCAGTGCCCACCATGCTCGCTTCTATCGCGAGCGTGTGTGGGCCAATACCGGCGGAAATGCTCCAGGAAGGGCGCAATACCTCCCTCTACGTCACTAAGCACGGCGCCTTCTATGACTACGAAGATGAGCAGCTCGTCTTCCACTTTCCCTCGGAGCCACCAGATGCAGCGGTGCTCTTCGGCTTCGATGACCACGACTACGTTGACTTTGTACGACTGTGCTTGACTTTAGATGCCGCGTTGCGTCCCTCCGCTGCACAGCTGCTGGACCATCCGTTTCTCACTAAAAAGTACGCAGAGTGACCGTTTTCTTTGACTGTTGGGTGTGTTGCTGCTGCTGCTGCTAATTCTGCTAATTCTGCATCCCTAAAGTCCCCCCACCCCACCTCCGATGCGTCGCTTCTCACTCATCCTTTGTTAGGCGCTACCCTTCACTAGACCCCCTTTTTCGTTTGGGTACATGCACACGCACACAGGCACAGGCGATCACACAACGTCACAGGCAGAGGACCCATCCATGTCGTTTCTTCTGCTTCCCCACTCCCCTTACAGGTGTGCATGCATGTCTCTCTATCTTCCCACATTAGAGATCACATCATCTCTTTTCTTTGCCTTCTTGCTGTCCGATTATCTCTCGCTTTATCTCTGACCCCTCTTTCCTTTAGTCCTCTCGGTGAGCAAGTGTGATGTGTGTGTGTGTGTGTGTACGGCCTTGCGGCGTCGTCATTCTTCACGCATCTGTGCGTATTTGTGGTGGTGCGTGTGCGCGTATATTCGGCTTTGCGCGCCGCAACCGTTTTTGCGGCTGTCGTCGGCACTGTTGTTGTTGTTGTAGCGTTGCCCATATGAGGGACGATGATGGACGGGGGCTTCGGCACCCCCCTCCTCCTCGTCGTGCGCGTTTTTTTCTTTTTCGAGCCTTCTTTTTCTGTGCCGGCTTTCATTGCTTTCGCCTGGCTAACACCGTAAAGGTGAGGACAAGCATCAACGCCGCAACGACGGTGGTGACAACCCTTCTCTCTCTCTCGCATCACCGCCTCACTCACTGCCTTTTGTCACTTCTCTCCTTCTCATACACACCGCGTCTCCTCCATGTTTTTGCCCGTTCATTGGGCGCCTGCTGCTACTTGTTTTCTTGTATCATTTCATGTCTTTTTCCCTTCTTGGGCCCCACTCTCGCGTCACCTTTTTCGCTCCATTTATTTGAGTCGTTTCTCCCGCTCTCCCTGATGCCTCGTCTTTCTCTCTCTCTCTATTACAGCTCAACTGCGCAGCTCACTGCGTGCGCCCACTCGCGCTGTGTGTGTATGGTTACCGCCCTGCGAGGGCCCGTCTTCACCATCCTCCTCTCCCTCTTCGTGTACAAGTGCACCCGCCACGCTGTCTCTCTTTCTCGATGGTGTCTCTCTTCTGTTTCATGACATGCCTTTAACCGTGCGTGTGTGTGTGTGTGTGTGTGTGTGTGTGTGTGTGTGTGTGTGCGTGATTGTACAGTGAGCGCCAGAGGACCAGTAGCAGGTGTGGTGTGTGTTTGGCTCTCTCTTGCTACTGTGGCGCTTCACGCAGTAACGCACACACTCTTTCGCTGCCGTTGCTGCTGTTTACGTTTGCTCGCATAGATGAAGACAAGATGAAAAACTTGGGCTGCTTGTCGCTCTTTCTTACCCCTGCAGAGTGCTTCCGCATTCCCAATGTCTGCTGACAGCTCTACTCACTTTGTTGGTCCTCCTCTTCCTTCTCTCTTGGTGTCTTGAAGCTTCTCTTTTCTACAAAGAGTGCAGTACCTGTGCTGAAGCTGAGTCACGTTTCGCTCTTTCTCTCGCAAGTTCCTACCACCTGCATTTTTTGCCGCCTTAATCCTCACTCCTCTCTCTCTCGCCTCACGCATTACTTCCCCACACCGCAGCCGCACGTGGTAGTGACATCAAACGCAGCCGTGTGTGCATGTGGGAAAGTGGCGCTGTGCTGGTCACGGCACGCATCTAACAAATTAGGCGAGAAGAGCACAACAGCTAACACACAAGAAACACAAAGAGCGCCCCCGTTCTTTTGTATTTGATGCCAACTCCTCCCCATTCTCCACTGCACGCACCGCCCCTTCCTCGGTACAGGTATCACTCCAAGACTGGGGCATGGCGAAAGGAGCGAGTGCAAGAGGTCAGCGCGTGTGGGGGAACTACCACCAATGCCTCCGTAGGTGCCGCATCACCAGTGCCTGGGCCGACCCCGAGTAAGCCCTTCGAGAGCTCCTATGACTACTTCTTGCGATCTTTGCGCCCGCCGGTTCAGAGGATTCCGACTGCGGAGCGCACGGAGCGACTTCGTGAGCACACTAATGCGATGCTGCGCCAGTTCGAGATGCACCTCCTCCCAAGATTAGCGACCGTCACGAAGCGCGAGAGGCATAGCTTGATCACCGGCGATCACCGTAGGACCTCCACCGACAATGATCACAGTACCACACACACGTCTGGGCCAGGAGTGTCGCTGCACCCTCTTCTGGGATACGCTTCCACTGTCACTCTTCCTGCGGTGTACTCGGCTGTCGTGAAGGTCACGGGACGCGTGCTTTCGCTTTCGGCTGCAGAGCAGGAAAACCGGCTCAGCAGAGAGACTTTTCACGAGCTGCTCGCATTCATTGGACCTTTGGAGGTACTTAGCGACGAGTATGTTGTCAAAATGTTTACCACACTACCATCGTACGACGTCGATAGCGACACCACCGAGGCACTGGCCATCTTCACTCTCCTGATAGAGCACCGTCACCACCCTCGACTAAACTCCAACGTGGAGGCGCTGTTTGAGGCCTTCGACGCGGACGCAAAAGGTATCGTCCCTGCGGAAGTGTTACACTCAGAGGTACTGATGGCCTGGGCAACTCAGCACACCTTTGGCAATCTGCGCGACCAGTGGCAGCGACTCGCTGCTGTCATTAGCACGGAGAGGAGGAGAAACTCAGATATGCTTCCACTCATACCTTCTATGGCTTCACGTTCCGCTATCCGCGCCGCGCTGTGCAGCGTCACCGCTATCTACGTTGCGGCCTGCTCGCTGGACTTGGACGGTGGTTCTCTGTAGTACACACACCCCTCACACGAGACAGGAATGAAGGGTTGTGCGTGGCTACCAGGTCGTTGAGATAGAGAGACTTGTTTTGCGACCAGACAGCGCCGCGCTCTACTTGCACACGTATACCCTCACTGATTCGTTTCCTCTCGCTTCTTTTGCCATGTACACTAGCTTATCCATTTCTTTTCTCTCTCCCCCTACGCCTTATTCACCCCTTCCTTTCATGGATGTGATGCGTGATGCGTATGCCACTTTTTCATCTCTGTATCCGTGCTCCTGAGGCAAACTTAAATCCATTCTGCAGCCGTTTTCCCCCTCCCCCCTTCTGTCTAGGTCAGCATCCACAACTTCTGTGCTGCTGTGTTGGCGGCTGCGTTGCAACGTCAATCAGTACCCCAGAGATGGCGACCATGCTCTTCCCCAGTCAAACGCTCTCTGCTGTGTCCGAAAGACACATGTGCGTTCTACGAACCTCTCGCACGCATAGCGGTCCTCCGATGAGCCCTCCTCTCTCTCTCTATGTGTGTATACCTGTATTCCTCACCGCCTGTGCTTGCATGCAGGCGCACACCGATGTGGGACTCGACACGCCGGACTGTTTCGCTTGCCCACTTGCCACAACACACGTACTTTTGTGCTTCTCCCTGTTTGGATCTGTTTGTGCTGAAGTGCGACATATTCCAGGTGCGTCTGGCTAGATCCCTCACTCATTCACTTCCCTCTTGCAGCACCACCCCCCTGTCGTCTCTCTCACACATACACAAATTGGACTCACTCAAGCGCGTCAACGACGCCCATGATGAACGAGATTCCACTGACAGCGGAGGAGCTGCAGGACATCCGCGAGTCCACTGCGCTGACGGATGCGCAAGTGCAGCGCCTGTACAAAAGCTTCACGAGGCTGAACAAGGACAAGTCTGGCAAGATCACTCGGGAAGAGTTCAACTCTATCCCTGCGCTAGCCTCCAATCCTCTTGTCGACAGAGTGCTTGCGGTAATGGATACGAATGGTGACTCCACGGTGGACTTTGGGGACTTTGTGCGGGCACTGGCGGTGCTTTCCTCGGCCACCTCGAAGGAGGACAAGCTACGGTTCACCTTCAAGATGTACGATATCGATGGTGACGGCCGCATAAGCAACAAGGATCTTTTTCAAATGCTTAGCATCATGGTTGGGGTGAACCTCTCCCAGATGCAGTTGCAGCAGATTGTGGACAAGACGTTCATCGAGGCTGACGCTGACCGGGACGGCTACATTACGTTTGAGGAGTTCCAGGCGCTGGCCGTTAACAGCGACTTTGGGGATCGGCTGAACCTGCACTTTTAGCGTCCCGCTCTCGTTCCCTCTAGCCACTTGCCTTCCCCTTCGCCTTGATGTGACTGCTGCTCTACTTTTATTCCCTCGCTGGATCGGTTTTGTTGGTATGCCAGACGACAGTGAATTCGACGCTCACGCCGTCGATACAACCCTCTCCTCTCAAACTTGCTCCATTACTCCTCTTGTAGGTGTGCCACATTGTCATTGTGGTCGCGCTTTTCGTGCCTAAGCAGCGAGTCTTATGAAGAGGCAAAGAGAACTGACTTACGAGTAGCACTCGCATGTGCGTCGCAAGAGGCGACACGGTGCACATTCCTCGTGGTGCCTTGTTGTATCGCGCCTGTGGAAGGGGTGGAGGTGGAAAGGATGGTGCTATCACCTCTACAGTCCTCTGCGTGTGCATGTGTGTCATCAAAATGCGTGTAACGGACATGACTGCAGACGTCCTGCACGCCTTTCACCCCCTTCATTCCGGTGCCCCTAGCGGCGAGGACGGAAACCAGAGCGCTAGCTCGCGAGCATACATGGTAGACCTTCATCCCTCTTCGCTTGCACTGCCTCTTTCCTGTCTGCTCATCTTCTTCCCTTACTGTCTCTATGATGTCGCACTGCATTGCATCCCCCACGCGTGTCTTTCACCCCACAACTCTGCTACCGCCGTGCGTGTATTTCACCCTGTCCACCGTCTCGCACACCAACCCTATGTGTGCACCCCATCCACCACTACCTGTCCCAACTTCGCCAACGAAAGAACACGCAGGCGCAAGCAGTGGTGAGCTAGGCCGGAACGAAGAATGCTGCGCCGCACTGAGATTGCCCTAAAGAAGGGATGGACTCACAATCCTGGTCGCACTCGACGTGGTGGAAAGAACCTCGCCTGGCGGCCAAAGATTTCAGAGACGAACCTGGGCCAGTTTGTGCCCTTGGCGCTGGTGCATCCGCGCCGACACCCTAACAGCTGGCAAGAGCGGCAGTTCAACACGCTGGGCTACACCAAGTGGCCGAAGGACATCGGTTTCTACAACTCCGGCGATAACTTTGAGGTGACCCCCGAGGCGGCGTGGCGCCTGTACGTGCACGCGCGTGATGAACCCTATTGGGGTAAGCTCCACTGCGAGAAGACAATCATTACGCTGCTGCCGGTGGTGGAGAAGGCGCCGAAGGAGAACATGGAGCGAGTCCTGGACGTGTTCCGGCACTATCTGAAGCGCTACGGGGCCGATCACTACATCTACAACGCCGTCATGCAGGCTGCCGCCTTTGCCAAGGACTACGAGCAGGCTGAGCAGCTATTTAGGGAAATGGAGACGTTGGGACTGGAGCCCAATGCACAGAGTTACGTGAACATGATGCTGGCAGCAAAGCTGTGCGGCCTTCCACTCGAGAAGAGCGAGGCGTACTTCAAGCGCGCCGTGAAGGACGGGGCGATGCGGTCTGTCATGCGCATCGACACGGAGTTCAGGATGTGGATGGACCAGCTAGACCGCTTCGGCTCCTTCACCGCGTCCTCCGGGTATCTCTCCGTTAACGAGGAAGGTGCCAAGCCGATGCCTCGTGACATGTGGGCTATCTGGGGCTGGCATCGCAGCGAGAGCAAGTTCATTAGTCGCCACGACCTCATCATGCAACAGGTCCGTGCACGTGTGCGCTGCGGCAAGGAGCTGATTGGCACTGCGTACATCAAGACTCGGCGACAGCCGTGGGCGAAGTTCAATGGTATGCTGCGCCACGACTACAACGGACCGCCATACCACGCCCCTACCGCCTTCCCAGATGCACCCGAGTACACGAGCGAGGCGGGGCATAAGGCCTTCTGATGGTAGCGGAGGAAGGATGGTGGGCTCTCGCTGGGAGACAGCGTTTGCATGCGCATGTGTACACGCCCTTCAAGCGATGCGTCTCGCTAATTAGTTTGTCCGCAACTCTGGCCGGAAATCTATGAAGGGTGCGCGATACGCACCCACACGCAGCTTGTCCTGCCTCCGCCTCCTCTCCTTTGCCTTTTCTGCTTTGGTCGTCTCACCGGTTTTCTTTTGCTGTCGAAAACAGCGAAATGTTTCGTATGGGGCGCCTTCCTCGAGTCGCTGAGAATGGGGAAACGCCCCTCTTCCTCTTCATCCTCGTCCTTGTCTTACCCTTGCACCGCTTCCTGTACGTGTGCATGTGGAGAGTGTGGAGAGTGTGAGTGTGCACATCCGAGCCCGTGCTGGAGAGCTGAGGCATCGGGCCGCGTAGGGTTTGGCAGATTCTGTGAACTGGCATGCAAGTGATGTGTTGTGATGACGTGCACTGTTTCTTTGTTTGCGCGGTCCGATTACTTAAAGGAGAAAATGATGGTGACACGGCGTCGCGGAATGGAGCCCAGTGTTGAGGCACAGCGGCTGCCGTACAAGAACACCACGACGGGCGCGCAGCGTGTCGTCTACCACGGTGGCCGTGCCTGATGACTGGGCGTGCTGCATTAGCTGCTCTCTTCGTAGCGCCGGAAAGCTTGGCAATTGCGCATACGCTTTGGCAACCCAGCGCCCACTCAAACGACTGCTGACCAGAGGACATACGTGCGTGTGTGTGCGTGCGTATGAGGAGTACTCTCTCCCCCCTCCTCCTGGTAGCCTCTTTTACGATGGAGTGCCTCTCCGCTGTACCCCCCCCCCGGCCCCATCGAATCCGTTCTTTCCTCTTTCCCTTCTCTCTTTTCGCCGTTTGCTTTTGACCCTCCCCTCCCCTCCTCCCCCTCCCCCCACGCACCTCGACCTGCACCTGCGAGGCCGAACAGCTACTCACGCTCATTTTTGTTCGTCCAACAGGACTCACCCACGCATAGCGCACCACACAAAGGTGTACCATACCCCATTACAGAACATCTGTAGGTAGGCGCACTCTCTTCCTCTCTCTGCACACATATATATCACCATCTCCCTCCGTCATCTCTCTTTGCTTTTCCCTTCAGTGGTCATTGCTATTGTCCTCGCAGCTGTCCTTGTGTGTGTGCGTGTGTGTGTGTGTGTGTGTCGTGCCCAGGCACTGCTGACCTTTGACACCTTCCACTTTTCCCCGCGTGCTTTCCCTCGGTATTTCCCGCTCACTTTCTTTGTTACCTCCACCACCGTGCTTGAACTTATACACACATCGCTACATGCGCGCGCACACACACACACACGGATACCTGTTGACTTCATCTGCTATCAGACAGAGGCATTCATTTGTGTACTGCTGCCGCATCTTCTAACCAGCAGAGCATCTGCGCGCAGTACCTTCTCCCTGCTCGTCTCACAGCTCACTTCTCTCTCCCCGCGGCGTTCATCCTTCCTTTAATTGCAAGCGTGTGTGTGTGCTTCTGTTTTTCTGTGGGATTCCTCCACGCCGCTGTGCCACACACAGCAGCTACGGAGGTACACACACACACTTACACCCAGGCTTACTACTAACTGCCCTGCTGTAGCCATGGAACGTGCGCGCGTTCGCTACGTTCTGACGGGGGCCTGTCCGCCAGCCTACTCGGGACGTGTACTGCACACCTACGTTCAACTTCGGCAACCGGATGGCTCTGCCACTCGTATCGACACACTGAAGATGAATTTCTGCACCAACTTGGCAGCTGATATGAAGGACCTCGCGGAGTCCATTCCCGCTGTTCGGATCCGCGTGCTTAAAGCGGGACGCGTGCTGAGTGATAGCGACTCGTTGCTGCAGCATCTCACGCCCGCGGAGATGGAGACATGCCTTGCGTCGGCCGACGAAACGGCTGGAGATGCGAACGGAATGCTGCAGAAACCCTCGGTGTTGGTGCACATCGTTTTCCAGAAGCAACCCCCCCCACCGGTAGCAAACCCGAATAAGGAGAAAAACAAGGGGAGCAACACGGCGGAGGGTGGCAATTCGGGCGAGGGGCACGAGGCGAAGAAGGATAGCTGCTGCTGTGTTATGTAGCGGCAGAGCAACGTGCGAGCGAAGGAAAGAGCAGCGCGAAAGAAAGAAACGAGGAGCCCCTTCACTGACATTCGCCGTCTTGCCAATCCACATTGGCGTTCTCCATTACACCCCCTTCTCCATTGTCATATATCCCAGTAAGTCTATGAGGGGTGTTGTTTTGATAACTCCTGCCACTACTGACTGACGGATCTTGTGGGGCTTCTTTTCCCCGTTACACACGTATATTTTGTGGCTGTCTGCGTGTGTTCATTTTTCCCCATCGCTCCCTCTTGCACACGGCACTCTTCTCTGGTGTCGACGGCTTCACTTCTTCGCGCGCTCTTTGCCCTCATTTTTTTCTCCCCCTGTTCTCTGTCCCGGTGTCGGCGTGTTCGCAGGTCGCTGGGGCGTTTGCTCTTCTTCCTCCGCTTCTTTTCTTCTGTTAGTGCTCTCCCATCTCTGGAATGTCACTGCCTATAAGCGCATATGCCTGAAAGGTAAGGCAGAGACGGTCTTGGATGTGTTGCGGGAGAGGGGATGGCGGTGTAGCGGCATAGATAGGAGTCGATTCTGCACCGGGCCTGGTGTATTTTTCTGTCTGTAGGGTGAGGACTTGCCCCTATGGTGCCCATCGCCGGCTCTTTTCCTCTGCTTTCACTGCTCTCTAAAAGGTGTACTGTACCTTTTCTGTGTTATCTTATTAGGAGGGACGCTTTTGGCTCCGTTCTTTGCTTCTCTTCGCTGCTTTGTTCTCTCTCTCTCTCTCTCTGTGCATTTGTATCGTCTTTGTGGTGTGACCGCGGGCGTGTTCGTGCGTCAGTATACGCATTGCACGGCTGACTGCTGTATTGACTGAGGGGGGCGGGGCTAGTGGTGAATGCGTCAAGCTGCAAACACTGCAACTGTTGCGGTAGTGAGGAGAGCGGAGAAGCCAACGATAAGAGGCTGAGCGGTCATCTTATAGGTGAGAAAGAGGGAAGTAGGCAGAGAAGGAGGAGGCTCGCGGTGACACCAAATACTATCACGAAATCGAACTGCTGATGCACCGCGCAGAGAATTACTTCACTTCATCTATGCTGGCCCCCCTTTCCCCTTTTGCGCTCTTCTCCTTTATGGGTTAGGAGCCCCTTTCCCATCTCCCTCGACTTCTCTCTCCTTGTCTTCCACACCCGCGCGCGCTTCAACTCACCACTGAGGCACCTTGATGTGCTAGAGGTAAACGACATCTCCCAGTTAAGGTACTCTGTTGCTCTCTGCATTCTCCGTGTCGTTTGCATTTCTTCGATCTTGTATGTATGCGTACGTGCGTTTGTGCAATTATTTTTCTCTAGTTGTCTCTGATTTGTCTTTCGTCATTTGCGTTTGATATTTTGCATGCTTAGATGTGTGTGCTTCCTCCATCACTGTGCACGTACGCAGACACACACACACACACACAGAAGGGGACACGCGCCGGCGAAGGTCCTTGGTCAAGCACCCCCACAAGTGAGCCTCTGGTGGCTTCGTAGAGAGCGAAAAAAAATGGAAGAGGAGATCGGTGGACTGCCATCATCGTATGTGCCGCGGCTGCACACGCGCGTGTGACTGTGAGGCCGACATCTCATCTTCCTTTTTTTTTTGCTGCGTGGGACGTCTTGTAGAGGCCTCTTCCCGGAGGTCGATGTGTGTGGCATGCGTTCTCGCTGGCCTCGTATGCGTGCATGCGTACTTATATGCTTGATGACCTCCACTGCAATGGAGGGTGATGGGTGGTGATGGGGGGGCTGTTCAACTCATTAAACAAAAGGGGCGTGGAAAAGAGCGGCGTCCATCACACCACCGTCACTCGCACAAGGGCAATGACTGTGTGCCTGCGCTCTTTCGACGACTTTGGTGTCGACTCACTGCCGCTAGTCCAGCTCGATGGCAAAGAGTGGATGACAAAGGAGGGCCACCCAGGGGCATAGACATGAGAGGCCAAGGGGGAGGGAGGAAGAGGGTCGTCCCCGCACGACTTGCTTTCCATCTGCTTCGCTGGAAGCGAGTATGCGGCATCTTCTCCCGTCTCACGCACCCAAACAAGCGAGGGGAAAACGACACCTTAGCCTCCGAACGGCACAGTCGGTCGGGAACTGCGCATGAGAAGGGGACGGACGAAGAGGTGAGGAGGGCAAGGGGGAGCGCGATGGGCCCTCTACTCGCGCTCCTCACTCTTTCTCTGATTTTACTCGTGTAACATGTGCCACATGGATTTCTCTCTCTGCTACTCATCCCCCTGCTTTTATTTTGCCCTTGTTGCACCATGCTGCTTTTCTGCTTTGCTCTGCTGTTCCTCTCCTTTTCCATACGTAAAATTGCCTTCTCCGCTGCTCCTCCTACTGCTGCGGTATGGGGACGCGCGTACGTGGCGGAGTACGAGCGAGCTGTGCGGCGGTGGTTTGAGTAGGAAGGCCTGTTGAGTTGAATGGCTCTTTTTCTTTAGCCTCTTTTCTAGAGGGGTCGCGTAGGCGGCTATTCGATTTCTGGACAAGTGCAGGCGCGCACATAAGCACACACACACACAGAGACTGTGGAATGAGTGCGTCACAGCAGAGTCGACCACTCACCGCGGAGGAGCGAGCACGCTCGCTGGATGTGCTTGCCGATCTGCTCGCATCCACCTTCGACGCGCAGGTGAGCGCCGCCGAAGTGCATCGAGCATTGGCCAGAGGCAACACAGCGGGCGGCGACGATGATAACAACTCGTGGCGGGTAAGCATGATGAAGTGCATCCATGAGCACAACACTGAAGTGACGAGCGAAGCAGCGCAGCGAGACTCGCAGGAGTGGATATGCCCCATGTGCGAGACAGTGAACTGGTCCCTGGACGCTCGTAAGACCCTCCGCAGGCAACAGGAAGAAACGTCATGCAGACTGTCACGTCTCGTAACGGAACCACTGCGGTGTGAGTGCTGCGGCTACGATGGTACAGCAGCGCCGCCCTAGCACGTACGCGCACTCCCCGCTTCTCGTCACTCTTATCTGCTTCAACATGCTTTAGTCACTCAACTGCATGATAGCAGCGCTCGTGTGGCGATCATGTAAACCACAGAGAGACTCGAAAACGTGCCGAGAGCTTGGGGTCCTCAAAGCACACAGCGAATGAGCTGTTAGAGGTGGACAGCGGGACGGTGCTTGTACTGCTGTTTTATTTGATGACCTTGCGATCCTCGGGCGGTGGAGAAGTGAGAAACCTTCCGTGCTGCCGCCATCACTGTATTGTCTGTGCGCGCACGTTCTCGATCTTTTTTTTGTTTGTTTTTATCTTCTGTTCGCATCCCTACTCGATCTCAGCGACCGAACTACTTGAAAGTGTGCAGCTCATCCTATGCATCTCTCTCGCTATGCCTTCTTTCTCTGTATCCTCAAAACCCCCTCTCATTGTCAGGCGCGAACTATAGCTACTCGAGCCTTTCGGACCGGATTCAGTATTCGTTTTTTCATTGTTGAATTGTTAGCTTCGCCTCAGCGCTCCACTCTCTCTGTGCAGGCAAAAGACATCGAGGCACACACGCAGACAACACTCTTCCTCCCCCGCTCACAACCAGCGTGCTCCCCGTGCAGACAAGGAGCTTCACTCAGTGATTCCAGAAGGAGCAGTGGTTGTACCATCTCCCCCCCCCTTGGTACGACCTAGAAAATCACATGAAGGGTTTCTCAACAACTGGTAAGTTCAGTACTCTGGCAGCTACCAAGCCTAAAAAGGGCGAGGTAGTCTCGACGTCGCCCGAGGCAACCGTGAAGAAGTACAAAGAAGCTATGAAGCAGCACAAGAAGGCTCTAAAGGAGCTACACATGTGCACCGAGAGCTTCACGCGTGCCTTGACTGCCGTAGCCACCTCCTTCCAGTTCTTAGCCTCTGATACCTGTATTCCTGTCATCATTCAGTCCAGCGGCGCCCTCGCGTGTGGAATCGAGGAGGTGCAAGATGGCGTTGCCCTGCAGGCCTTGATGGAGGCGATCGACTACTCGCTCTCTGCTCGCTTTGAGAAGATTGCAGACCACCAGCGCGAGTTGAAGGAGAGTTGCAAGCGCAAGTCCAAGGCGGAGCAGACGCTGGCTCTCTTGTGCACTCAGTGCGACAAGCTCAAGCCCACGAAGGACGCAGATCCCAAGGCCCAGGCATTCTACCTGGCCGAGACGCAGAAGCGAGTCGAGCACGAGCTCGAGTGCACTCGACTAAGGGCCGAGTTCGAGGACGCCTTTCACGATTTCGAGACGCGCTTCGGCATCCTTGTATACGAGGATATGAAGGAGCTAATGGAGCAGCTCCACAGGGTACTCTCCGCTCTATCTTACCAACTTCGCAAGTGCAAGGGTAGTCTTCTGGCCGGCCCCGCCATTCCCCAGTCGCTCGCGGTGATGGCCTAAGAGCAAAAAGAAGTAGTCGATCCGGCGCCTCGACTGATTTCTTCCATCGCCCTCTCCATTTCTTGCTTGGTTTCTCATTCTGAGTTTGCTGCCTGATAACGTGGGGAGGGGACACCCCAGCGCGTGGCGATCCTGGGCTCCGTACCCCACTCTCTGCGTGGGGAGCCTGAGCCACGCCGAGAGGTGCACCGGGTGGCGACCGGCATGATGGGGGCGGCTGTGAGGCGACCTGCGGAGCGGGCGTGGGGGTGGGCAGCGCTCGAGGCAGGGGCCGTACTCTGGGCCACTGGGTCGGCATTGCTGTAGCGCGTGTCCACCGCTGCTGCGCGTCACGTGACGGCCTTGTGACGGGCCGGGGTTAGATTGTAATTTAGATCATATCGTACGACAGAGAATGAATACGTTAGACAAAGGAATCACTGTTGGCGGTGATTACACCTACCAGCACGCATGAGTATCAGCAAACTACCCCCGTTGCGCTTTCCGACTTCCAAAGCATCTTCTGCTCAGGACTACTTCTCACCCCCTGCCCTGGCACTTAGTGGCTCATTATCTCCATAGTCGCTCGTCTCATTACCACCATGAGTACCACCGACTCTTTTCGACAGGCACTCTTCCTCCCTCCCCACACTGCCATCAGCACTACCACTGCGAAGTCAATTTCATGTCTTTCTGCTTCTCCTGCTTGGGCAACTCGCCCCTTTTTTGTTTCCTCATAGCTTTTCCCTGTTGCCAATTCTGTGTGTGTGTGTGTGTACATCGTGGTGCTTCTCTCTTGCTTTGCCTTCTCCCTCTCTCTACCTCTTCCCCACCCACGCACTCGTCTCTCTATCTTTTCCTGCGCCTTAGCACCTCTCTCCCCTCACCATCTGTGTACGTTGGACGTTCATTCGAGAGGTTTTGCGGCTTGTGGCTCTCTGCATGAGTCCGTGGGCGACCTCTCTCCCTTTCTTTCGTTTCCTCACACCTTTTGATCTTCTTTTTGTGTCTCTCGCGTTGTCTTCAGGGGGCCCTTCAGTCGCACTGACCCTCTTCTTTCCACCACACGCACACGCACATGATCCCCTCCTTGGGTGCTTCCCACTGAGATTCGGGAAAAGTGCATTCGATCCCATTTGTGTCAGAGGACAGAAAGACTGGTGGACTGAAGCGAGGGAATATTTCGCCGTAACGCAGCTTTGCCATCGTGCTGACGTGTTCTCTTTTTCAAGTACCCCTGTGCGAAGCAGCAGACGACCCAATAGCGGGGGGAAGTTCGCGGCTGTTACTCCCGGCTCTGAGGAGTGGGACGCACAAACAGCTCACATCAAGAGGACAGACTACGCGCCTACACCCACCCATACACGTTCATCCCCTTGTCATGCGGCACAAGTGTGCGGAGCCGTCTTCGTGATTTTATTGCTCGAAAGAGGTGAGGAGGAGTGAGGTGCGTCGGAAGGTGGTGCAAAGCCTGCCTTTCCACTATTGTTTCCCCTCACCTTTTGTGCTTGTGCTGTCGTGTGCGCGGGTGCAGTCTAGGAGCTGCTTCAGTGGCGGCGTTTTTCCCACCACTGCCTCTCGTTCACCACGCCCAACACATATTCACTCGCGTAGGTGTTGTTAGAGAAAAAGGGCAAAGAGGCATTCACAGCGTTGGGGGAGGTGTTGCGGTGCGTTTCAGGCCTACCGTTCCCAATCCTATATTTACTGACGAAGCGCAACCACACAAACGTGCGCGGACACACCGAGATCCACATGCGGTTGTGAGGTAGACAGCCAGAAACGGGGAAGGGAGAAGCGAAGTTTTTGGGCTGTCTCGCAACGGTAGCGGCACGCAGCAGTGAAAGATTAAAAGGTGAGGGGCTTCTTTGCTTATTTTCTTTGCTTTTCGTTTCTGGCTTCTCTCTAGCTCGCCTTCTCTCTTATTTGTGCTTCGTTCCGCTGAGATCTCACTCCGCTTGTGTGTCTGCTGCTCTCTCTCTGTGCCTGCAGGATGTTCGCCCTTCACACGCATGCGGTGCTCAGCTCGTCCTTCCACTCATCTCTCGGGTCAGACGGAGAGGCAGCAGCGGACGACGATCACTCCGGTGCGTGTGTGATGGGGCGAAGGTTGTCGCATGTTGAGCGACTCCCACGTGAACTGCTGCTGGATGTGTTCATTGATGTAATCCGAAACGACAACGATAACTTCGGCTGGATCGTCGTCCTATCGTCTGTGTGCCGCAGTTGGTGTCGACTCTGCCAGCACCCGGTGCTGTGGGAATATGTTGCAAAGCACATTTGTGTTGTCTACCCGCTGGTGGTTCGGCTGCACGGTATGGCGCCTTACGGCGTGGAGAGTCAGGCGGTTGTGAATCGGCTGCGCTTCCTTGAGGCGGAGGAACAGTGCGCTGTGCAGTACGGCCCACTCCACCCCCTCCCTGCCCCGTCACGGGCGGCGCTGCGCAAGACAATGGAGAAGGTGCGGCGTTACCGTGAGAGTCAGCAGTACTACAAATATGTGCAGCGACGGCGCCGTGTTGTGTTGCATTTCTTCTTGTCGATCACCTTGTTTTCCGTGGCGCTTGCCATCACCACAGCGATGTGCGTGTCAGAGGGGTTTGACATGGGGGGTCTCTGCACCACTACCATCGTCTTTGGGATGCTCTGGATGGCGTACCTTTGTATTATCGCCATCATCGTGTCGAACGTCGTGATGCAGGCCCACTTCGAACCTCTACCGCTGTTGCTTCGATTGCGGCGCAACAAACTACTGATTGCTGCTTCCGCCGTGACGATCATGCTGGGCATCTGCGACGTCGTCATTCCTACGCTACTAATTCAGATCAACCTGTCGCGCAAGGAGCGCTTCTCCTGGATCTGGTGCGGCATCACCGTCATCCTGTCCTTCTGTCTCTGGCAGCTGTACACGTTGGTCTGCATCATGCCAGCAGCGAGGCAGCAGCTGCGATACCAAATGACGAACGTGAATGTGCGAGAGGGCTTTCAGTTTATGGTGCTCAACATCCCCAACGGCTTCCCATTCCTGTTCGCCGCGGCCTCTTTCTGCACCCTGCAGTACGTGCAGTACGGCTACCGCATCTACATTCTGCTTGGCGGAGTGCCAGTGATTGTCAGCCTCGGCGTCCTGACGCTGGTCTTCCTGCTCGACTTCTACTCCTTACATCGCTTCAGCGACTTGGCGATGGGCACATGTCTCTTTCTCGCAATGCTCTCCCCCATTTCGCTGCTCGTGGGGGAGTTTCGCGGGCTGAGTTTGCTGCCACTTGCCGTGGCGGCCTTTGGCGTCTTCTTGACTCACGCCCGCTACGTTGTCGGCTCTACCATTCACGAACTGATGCGCACCATTCGTGCCGAACGATGCAGCTGCCTCCATCGCACCTCTGACACAGCCAAGAAGAGCTAGGAGATACGTGTGTGTGTGTGTGTGTGTGTGCAACTGGTGCGCATGGCAACTCTGCCAGTGTAGAACCCCTGCTCCTGCGCCTTCTCATTCTGCCCGCTGCTCTATTTTGTCTTGGTGTCTGTGCAGACACATATGGTGGGGAAGACGTTCTGTTGGCCGTACGTGCTGCACACGAACTCCTGCACTCTCTTCTCCCGCTATTTTGCCTTTGCTTCCCCCGTCAGACGGTGAGGGCACCGACCTCTGCTGCGCGAACATTTCCACACTTCTTTGCTGGTATTTTTTACTTAACTTCTGTCCGCATTTCTCTTGGGACCTTAGCGATGCAACGAGACGGAAGGGGCAATACATTTTTCTGTTCTCTGTAGCACAGTTGCTGTCTTCATTCTACCCCTTAGTGCTGTTTCTAGTTTTCATTACCTTTGAGAAACGCCCCCATAGCCACTTCATGTCTCCTCTCTCGTTGCGCTCGCCGTCCAAGCTTTCGGAGTACGTCTCGCATGCCCGACCATTGCCATGTCCCTATTCTGCCTACCTCTCGCCAGTCACTTCATAGAGCGCATATGCCTATCGATGATCGCGTATAAAACGTGCGCTCTATTCTTGCCGGTATGGCCGTGGTGTACGCGACCCACTGAGACCCACGTGTCT
>NC_025867.1:669878-673735 GCF_000755165.1 Leishmania panamensis | reverse complement strand
ACTGCGGAAGCCTGATGGGGTGCGACACAGATTCCTGCTCACTCATGGCCGCGGTGCAGCCGTTCCGCCCCCTTCTTCCCTTTCCTTACCTTTCGCACCTGCGAAGGAAAGGAAGCATTGTTGTATATATATATATGTGTGTGTGTGTGTGTGCGTTCTACGCAGCTTTCTAGTTTCATGCATGTGCCCTCTGTTTTAGCTTCTCTCCTCTATCCGAGGAGAGGCCCGCTGCTTAATGTTCGCCTGCGTCTGTGTGCTATGTGTAGCCACGGTGTGCGCGAGAGTGAGATAGGCGTCAAAGGACACGAACGTTACCCCTGTGTCACTGGCTTCGCTTTTCTTCGCTACCCACACAAGCGCGCGCGCGAACGTATACGCAGACATGCAGGCAAGAGGGAAAAGGAAGGTCTGACTTGTCTCTAGGTGGGCATCGCGCGAGCGCGTATTGACGCGTGGCGGGTAGTGGTGGGAGCGGGTCGACTCGGCGGGTCTGAAGTGGGGCAAAATCGGCTTCTCGAAGGCTCCGCGAAACCCCCCTTCACACGCCCACACAGATCTACGTGTCGTCAGAGCCATCCCCCACCTACGCCCACGCACATGGAGGGAGAAAGCGTGGTGCTGCACTTTCCCTTCGTTGGCGTGGGTGCCCCCCTTCCCATTCCCTTGGAGAGTGACGGACACCGTGCCTCCCAGACCCTGCTCGCACAGGCGCACCAACCAGCCGTCGAGCTGTATCCCCCCACTCTTCAACCACGTGTGCGCTCTCCTTTCCTCGTCTCGCTATTTTTGCTTTTCTTTTCGCTTCTCTGCTGATGTGCCCCCCCCCCCTCCCAGCACACCTTTCATCGCGCCGTTCAAGGAGTCTGGATAAGAAGCAAGCAAGCAAACCACAGGCAACCCCCACTAAGCGCGTGCTTTGTCCTTTACTCTCACCCCTCCTCGACGACAGAATATACACGTCTCCACCACCGTACCCTCGCCGAGATACCGGTAAGTAAGGTGTAGGGAGCGAAAGAGCACCACCACCTCCTGACTCATCTTTACACTTCGTATTTTAACCTTCACCCCACAACCGACCTCTCTCTCTCTTCAGCGATGCCTTCGTGTGGCGCATCACTTATGGGCGGGCTGAAGAGGCTGGGCAAGCCCATCTTCTCCCAGACGCGCGAGATCGCGCTGCGCAAGGAGAGGGGGCTTCACCCAGTCTCTGAGCTCGGACGCTTCCACCTCCTCGTCTGCTGCTTCTTCTGCAGCGTGTGCGTATCGCTGACGTACGCTTTCGACCTGTTCACCACGCAGTTCCGCAACCAGTTCAATCTGACCTCAAGCGACCTGACGATCATCAGCACCATCGGTCTCGTCTTCGGCTACTTTACGATCCCCTACACTTTTATCTTCGAGTCGTGCGGCCCCTTTTCGCTGTTCTGGTTATGCGCCGTTGTGGGCACTATCGGCGGTATCGGCCTTACGGGCATCTTCCGCGGCTCGATTCCTGGCAACACTGTCACCATCACCGTATTCTACTCTTTCCTGAACGCGGCGAGCGGGCTGATCGATACGTCCTATGTGTCGACGCTCGTCGAGGTGTTTCCGCGCAACCGCGGCCCCGTTGTGTGCCTCGCAAAGGTGATGACAGGTCTGGGCAGCTCTGTGCTGGCCACGATGAGCGACACGTTCTTCGAGAACAACGTCAGCGCTTTCATCTACTTCCTTACGGCGCTCGTCATTGTGGTATGCATCTGGGCCAGCTTCGTCATTGTGTTGCCACCGTACATCGTGAACTGGTGGCGCCGGCAGGGAAAGACGCAGGAGCAGATTGCCGCTTTGAAGGCCATGGTCACTTACTACGAGCGTAAGTTCGTGCCGGTGCCTCGCCTAATCATGGGCTACGTCGTCATCTTGTCGCTGCTCGTTTTCTTCACGGTTGAGGCGCCAGTCATAGCGTACGTTTCAAGCGTCACCCGGAGCAGCAGGCTTGTGGTTGGCACCATGACGGTAGTGCTGACATTTTGCATCTTTTTAATACTGCTGCCTTTCAACATCCTCGGCGGCGTAAACGAACGGGATCCGGAACTGGAGAAGTCGGAGGACTACGAGGAGGGCCCACGCTCCAAGGAGGTCGATGCGGAGGGTGGCCTGGTGCAACTTGACGAGTTTGGTCAGGAGTTGCGGGTGAGCAGCGAAGGTAACGCAAAAACCTTGGACTCCCTTCCCCACGCTACGGACGGCATAGACGCGAGCAGCCCGAGCGAGGACAACGTTGACAAGTACGCGCACCAGGACCCCCGCTACCCGGGCACGATCAAGGACTACCTCTTCAGCATCGATGTGTGGCTCATCATGCTGCTCTTCATCTGCTACGGTTGCATGGGCACCATCGTCATGTACAACGCGTCCACCATCTCCATCGCCCTCTCTGGTCACAAGCGCACTACCCAGCAGTCCGCCCTGTACACAGCCTTCCTTGGTGTGGGTAGTAGTGTCGGTCGTATCGCCTTTGGCCTGTTTGAGGCGTACGTGCAGCACCAGAGTCCCGAGAACCGCAAGGTGCTTGTGACCATGGCGCTGCCCTTCTCTCCAGTGATGGCCTTCCTCGCTGGCCTCTTCCTGCTTCTCCTGCCAGGCAACACCGTGCTGCTCCCCTTCATCTTTGTCTACGTGGAGGAGGGTGTGTTTGCCGGCATCAACGCCCTCATCTTCCCCTGCCTGTTCGAGAGCAACCACAACTTCCTCTACAACCTCAGCTTCCTTGTGCAGATGTGCTCCATCATCTCCTTCAACCTCGGCATGTTCGGCCGGCTCATCGACGCAGCGCAGAGGAGGCTCAACATCCCGATGGACCAGGAGTGCAACGTCAAGTTGTGCGTGCAGACGCCAATTATTGTAGCAACGGTGCTCGCGTTCTGCGGCATTGGTGTCGCCCTGGCGATCCACTTTCGCTACGCCGCCTTCGTGAAGCGCACGCGAGGTCGCTTGCAACGTCGCAGCGCCAGCGGGCCAGTGTCGTTAGCAGAGGCTTCTCCAGTAGAGTAAGCGAAACCGCGTACAGCAGAGAACGCAAACTCGACGGGTTTCGCCCTTGGGGAATAGCGGGGGAAGTGCAGAAGCGTCGACGGGCCGCATGGAGGAACTGTGATGGTCGTGCCGCGCAGGCGGTGTGTCGATGTGTGTGTCGTGCAAGGCGCGGTTGGGGCCCCAGGGAAGGGATGGGAGTGGGGGGTCGGCGGGGGTGCTCGCTGAGTCATGCTGTGTGTCCCATCCCCCCCTTTCCCCATCCCACTACTCCTTCCTCCCCGCCCCCTCCCAGGGCTGGTTGGCACCCATCCTGCCTGCCGCGTTGCACTCTGCATCGCTTTTGTGAGCAGTGCCTCTCCTCCGCCCCCGCTTGCGCCCTGCAACTCCGCCTTGTTCTTTTCTTGCCTCTGCATTGCGTGTGCGCGCGTCGATACACGTGTGGCGCTCTCAGTGCCTGCGTGTTTGTTGTTCCAGCGCTCTATTCTTCTTGCGTTCACATCTGTACTTCTAAGTCTTCTCTTTTCCACTTAACAGTTTTTCTCTTGTTTCCATCTTGGCTGTGGCCTCATTCGCTCCTCCTCCGTACAGCCCCCCTCTGTTTAGCATACGTGTGCCGACGGGCGCGCTGCTTGGCCGGCTTCTACTTGCCGCCCCCCTTTGCCTCATCAGCCTCCCTCCTCAGCGGAACTTGACACACGACTCGTCCTTCCTCTTTCCACCGTCTCTCCCTACGCTTGTTCTCTGCACCACTTCGCTCGTGCCTCCTTTCATTTACTGACCAAGCTTACAGGAGGGACGGTGTGGAAGCCTTGTGTCCGAACGCAGGCAGGTGCCTAGACTGA
>NC_025867.1:579113-666105 GCF_000755165.1 Leishmania panamensis | reverse complement strand
GACCCACGGATGTGTGAGTAGCTACTGGGGGCAGTGGTAGTGATGGAGCGATCCAGACGCCGCACAAATTCGCCTCTACGGGACGTAGTGACGAGGAAGCGTGTCTTTTTTCTCTTTTTTTCTCCTTTTTGTTTTTTGGTCGATAGCGGGTCTTGTGTGCCAACTGCGTGTGCTCTCTGTGGCATCTCTACCAGCACCTAACGCCATGGGTTAGTTTTTGGTGGTGTTCCCTCGCTTTCGCGCGTCCACCCAGGGGTGTTTCCTCTTCGTCAACTAGGTGCTACCTTTTTAATGCGGGCCTGGCTGTATTGGGGCAGCAGTCGCGGCGCTGCCAGTCTGTGTCATGCGTGTCGCTCATTTCGGTTTGCGTCTGATCATTGTGGACTGGGACATGTGGGTGGTGTGGACAGGCATGTGAAGTGGGCGAGGACAGAGGAGCTGACGTCAGCGGCATGGATGGGGAACCTGGTCACCGGTCTCCTACGCCAGGTTGACATCCCCCCGGAACGGCGACTCGTGTGATACGACCTGCTAGAGACAGAGTTGGGCGGCCGCCGCTGCACCCCAAAGCGCAAGGATGTCGTGCTTACGAGACTACAGGAGATCACCCTCGCCCAGCGCCGCACGGCGGCCTGTCGGTACCTCGCTTTTCTGCAACAGCGTGCAGCTTGCCGTGGCCGGATGGAGTGCAGTCTCCTTCTCCGCTAGCGCCGTGGTACCCCCATGCGCGCCAGAGCCTCTGCCCCCACCCGTTTTGCCTATGAGGGCGTCCGACCCGGCCTTGTGCTCGGTATGCCGCGCGAGATTCACGCATCGTTTGACGCTCGAAGCACACCTTGTTTCACGCTGTGATCCTGCACGGAATGGTGTGATTACATCCACCTCACTTGCGCCGCATGGGCTTTCTCCGTCGGATGCCCATCGCTGCCTCTTGTTCCCCTTCAGCACGACAGGCCGTGGGCTCTTGGTGCGCAAGCACGTCTATCCACCGCCCCCTCCGCCTGGCACACCCACTTCTGCCCCATGGCGTGCGGAGCCGGGAGAAGCTGAAATGCACCTGCCTCCCCAGACCCATGACAGCGTCCTGCCTGTCGCGGCACACGCGAGCGAGTCATCAGACACGCCTTCAGGGATATCGACGGAAGTGGAAGAATGAAGGCCGCGAGTGCTGTGCGCCCGCGCTGTTTACCCCAGCTGACCCAGTGCGCCGCATCCAAGCAAGGCATGCGGAGGTCTGCAGAGCACGACTGATCGACAAGAAGGGCGCGAGGCGGTGTATACCGATGAGCCCCAAGGTGCATGCGTGCCAAGCATGCAGCATCTCCTGCATGGGACCGAGTAGGCTGATGGGGGTACACCTGCCGGGGGCATGAGGAGAGCTCCCCGAAACACACTACTGAATCCTCCAGGCTCGAGTATGGAGAGCCTCCACATCATATATTATGGGATGCCGCGTCTTGAAGCCACCGAGGGAGAAGTATGGCACGCCGGCGGGGTGCAGGGTCTCAGAGGGCCCTGACCTGGGGCTGGCCCACCTCTTCCCTGGGTTCATCTAGCATGCGCCCACACCACTCCCTGTTACCCGCACGGCAGACGTCATTGCCTCTATCCTCGAGCAGGACCCTGACCGCGGCCCGCTTGGGTCGAGGTATGCGGCCCACCCGAGTGCGCCTGCTGCCGATCGCGCAGCACGTACCCGAAGAGCCCGTGAGGCGCATGGCCCGATGCGGTGGCAGGATGGCTCGTCCTAGACGGCGAGTATTTAGTCGCGGTGCAACAGAGGGGTGTGGGTGAGCTGTGGTCGTGCATGAGTCTGCTTGTTGACTTGCTCGTGGAAGAACAGGCACAGAGAAGGAAATCTCCTTTTCCTATTGAGCCATATCAGTAGAACAGAGCAACAATGTGTTGGTGACTGTTAAGTGTGTGCAATTGAGTGTGTCTGTGCGTTTATTCTGCTGCTTCCTCTCCTGTTTAACACGACTAGTTTCGTGCTTCCACTGTCGCTAGTGCTTCCGGCAGCGTTCTCTTCTGTGGAGTTTTTGGAGTGTGCTTTAGCTTTGCGCTAACTACCCTGCGTGTGTCCAGCACCTTCTTCCTGCTCCTACAGGAAGGAAAAGGAGAAGGGTAACTCTGGATGGCCTCGTCCCTCCCTCCTTTTCGCTGCTTTTCTCTATTGCGTGTGCGGACGTGGGAGGAGAGGAGCAAAGACAGACAGACGGAAACGCGCGCGTGTGTGTGTGTGTATCACCTCCCCTCTCCGGCCCTCCGTCCTCAAAATGTTTTGGGTGGTGGATGCCGCGGGGAAGTGTTGTCTCGGTTTCACGCACTCGAGCGTCCCTGCACGTCGCTCCCGCTTTCTTCTCTCTCTATTTTTCTCTCAGTGCCTTTTGTAGGCTATGCCGGTGCGTGCGTGTGGTTTGTCTCTCGCGTATATGGCAAGTGCTGGTACTGTTGTTGTTGTTGTTGTTTTCCGCTTGGTTGGCTGTACCGGCATTACCCATGCGCGCGCCCGCTTGGATTCCTTCTCACTCTTCTCCCTTTCTGCATTTCGGTTGTTCTCCGCAGCTGTCGGGGCGTTCGTGCGGGCACGCCGCTGTGCGACCGTTTCCCTCCCCCTTTTTTTGTTTTCCTCTTGAGCCTTTTCTTCCACTATGATGCCTTAAAGGCGCGTGTGTTTTATCTGTGCTTGTATGTGTGTTGGCGTTTCACCGAGGGGGGGCTGGTTGATCATGGCGGGGTGGAAGATGTCCTCTGCGCGCCCCGGCTTACCTTTTTCTGGTGTGCGCGTAATGTAGTGATGGGTGCATGCGTGAGTGAGCGTAATGGATGTGTGCGCACGCAGGTTCACTAAGCGTTATCTGTCCTACTACTACTACCACCGCCATCACTGCCGCTACTGTCACCCCTTCAACAATGCCATGCACTACTACCCGCTCGCTATACATGTGCGCAAGCGAGCGAAGCGAAAAAAAAAACGTATGTGTAAGTGTGTACGCTGTCTAGAGGTTTGTATACATGCTTACACTCCTCCCTTCCTTCCCCTCCTCCCCCCCCCCACACACATAGAAGTAATCGATAGACCGTAATGGTTGTGTGTGTGCGTGCGTGTACATGTGCGTGACTGCATTTTCTCTGTCTCTCCCACCTACGGGCTGAGGCACCATCTGGCGTGTGGGCGGGCGTTTGAGGTGTTTTTGCTCAGGCTTTCCCTACACGTAGTAGGCACATCAACGTATCTTTTAAACTTATTGTACACATCTACCCATGTGCGTGTATATCTGTGTTTTTTTATGGTAGGGGAAATTGCCGGTGAGGAAAATCATCCAAACGTGAGGGCAGAGGGCTTCCTGCTTTGCTCGTCCTCTTCCTCTGCCTCTCTGCACCTCTGCTTTCCCCTCTTTCATGACTGCAGACAATTTGCCCCAGCCCTTACGTCTCTCTCGTTATGCGCGTGTCATCTTGCGTGTTTGTTGGGCGTCTGTGGCGAGTTGATCGCTTTCTTTTGGCGATGTCCTTCCTCTTCTGCCCCTTGGCTCCTCTCCTTCTACCTTGTGCTCACCAGCGTGAGGAGGAGGACGCAGGGGTTAGGTGGAGGCGCATAAGCGTCAACCCAGTCGCAAGGACAAACGCTGGCTACCAGGCTCGAGGGAGCAACTGCAGACCAGGCGGAGAAGACACAAAGACACCAGCGCAATACGTAGAATGTCGTTACACACCTCCGTGCGCAGATGAGAGGGGGCAACGCTGAGAAACGAGAAGCTGGAGATGGACTTATGGGTGTGAGGCTGTAGAGAAGTGCAGCTATCCGCTTATGTGGAGATCAAGAAGGTCGTACCGACGAGGGGACGGGAACAGCGCTTACCCACGTGCACGCACAGAGGTAGGTAAACACAAACAAGCCCCAACTGGGCCTCCACCTTATGACTTACTCCCCTCATTCCACAGCGCCTCCGCCGCCCCCCCCCCCCAAAGAGGAGGGAACATATCAACAAAGCGAATTTTTTTTGTGTGTTATTTGTTTGTTTTGTTTATCTTTTCTCTTAATTTCTTGTGCTTCGCGATGAGGCGCGTGCGTTTTCTCTCACACTCCGCTTCGTTCGTTCTTCCCCCCCCCCCCTCCTTTTTCCTTCCTTTTCGAGCATTTTCTCTCTACAGCGATCGTTTTTTTTTTTCTCTCTCTCTCTTCCTCTGTGCGTCTGCGCATGAGTGCCAAAATACTCTTCCAGTGCTTCTGGCTTCTCTTGCGTTCAGTTGATATCCAATTCTCTCTCTCTCTCTGCCTGGTATGTGTCAGTGCACCTCTCCCCTCCCTACAGTATATGCATATGTTCCTCACTCTGCGCGGAAGGTGAAGAGGAAGATGATGGAGGAGACTGACAGGCTGGTACGATGCGGCAGAATACGCAGATAAACAGGCACGCCCCCCCCCCCACAGGCACTGAATAAGCTCATTGTCTCCATGACAAGTCGATAGTGCATCCCTCGGAAAGAAATGCATCCATGTGTTGCGTGAAGCCATTGTATATCCATACACGCATACACGACCATCACGGGAAAGAAATCAAAACACCAGCCAGCAAAACAATAAAAGACAGCTCTCCTTACCCCGAGCCACAGCGACTGCTCAACAGTACGCCGTGACACCCCCGCAGTGTACCACTGTCCGTGTGTCTCTATTGCATGTTGATCGCCTGCCCCCTCCACACCCCCACGGGTCGCATGAGCCTCTCTCGCTGTTGGGTGGGTGCGTGCGGAAGGCATCACAGATTACACGGGTACACCATCTGCCCTCGACACCACCTCGGCGTACTCGTGGCCAGGTGCTCTGAGTACGTGCTGGAATAGGCAGTGAGATGCTGCCGGCACGTATCCGCTTCGTGCTACGGTGGTAGTGCCGCCACCCGTTCGCCCCTGGTCCTTTCTGCCGCACTTGACACGCACATCTCGCCTTCCTCTCCTTTTGGCTCCCCCCAATGACATGCGCAAACATACCCACACCCATCCACCCACCCACACACACGTGTACCCCCCCTCCTTCCCCCAACGCCATATGCCGCACCGACAGCCATCAAGCAATACCCACTCCTCCTTTGATACCGCGGCAGCCACTTTCATCTCTCCGTCTTGGCTTCGTCTTTTCTTTTTCCGATCTACGCAAGTAGTCGAAGTACCTCCACACCTCACTCCATCTCTCTACCATCCCTCCGTCCTCTTGCTTCTCCGCGCGCCACGAGGAGGAGTTGTAGCTGGCGGATGAAATGAACCGATTCGCGACCTTTGTTGGCGGGCTGTTCTGCGGAATGTGCGTATTGCAGTCATAGGCGTACCTCCTGTCTACGAGGCAGTTCCGTCACCAGCTCAAGCTCTCTGAGAATGACCTGTCGACGGTGGGGCACTGTGAGGCTTCTGTTGTGCCACGTTCTGCTGCCGTTCAGCGTGATACGTTGAGGTGTACGGGCCATTCGAGAACTTCCTGACGTGCCTTGCGGTGGGTGTGGTTGGGGACGACTCTCGTCAATGTGGCGAGATGATCGCCGTGCTCTACCCGTTCCTGATCACGGCGAGAGGGCTGAGTGACGTGATGTACATCTCGATGCTGTTCGAGATATTCCCGTTCAACCGCGACCCCGTTGTGTTTCTCACGAAGGTGACGCAAGATCTGAGCAGCCCAATCCTAGCGTGCCTGAGTAGGACGTTGTTCAAGTACAGCATAATGAACTTCATGTACTTCCTGTGCGCGAGCGCGCTGATCGTGCTGCCGGGCAAAGGGGGCGTGCTGCATTACATCGTTTTGCACATCATGAGCGACTTCAACGCGGCGCTGTAAACGCTGGTCTTCACGCGCCCATTCGAGAGTCTCCTCAACACGCTGTATAACATGGCATTCCTTGTGAGAGTGATCTGTGTGATAGGGTTCAACCGTCTCCTGTTCGGCATGTACGTGAACGTGCCACACCGCAAGCTGTAGCTGAGCGCGTAGCAGGAGTGTAACCCCGCGGTGTGCACCGCGACCTCGTTCATGGTCACAACATACCTTGCTCCTGACGGGCTGCTTGTTTCGGGGCTTGTGCACGCCTGGCACGTGCTGTTCGTTGCGGGCGTGAAGAAGCGGCGGCGCGTGGCGATGGAGTCGACGGAGCATGAGTCCATTGAGTGAGCGTATTTTTGCTGTGTGGACATAAGTGGCGAGCACCCACGTACTCTTTCTTTTCTCCAACCACACCCCAGCTCTTTTCCCTTGCCATCACGGGCATAGCTGTGCCTGCCGGCGTACGTAGACGGCGAATGAGGGGAGAGGCAGATGGACGGCTACCGCTGTTGCTTTGGAGGACGCAGCGCCATGCCTGAATGGAAAGAGGAAACTTTTGGACCCCCTTGCCCTTGTTGGCATGGGACGTTCCGGCGGCTGCGCAGCCATCGTGGCTGACCGCGGCACCACCATTGAAACTGCTGCTGCTGCTACGACTGGGAAATATTTTGTCGTCGGTCTCTTTTCTTTATTTGTGTTGCAAGAAGGGTGCGCGTGCATCGCGAGCGGCACGTTGACACGGTGCTCTTCTTCCTCTCTCTCGCTCTCTTTCCCCCTTACCCCCTCGAGCTCGCTCACTCATACGCCACAGCGATGTGGTATACACCCCCACTCCCACTATCCCCTCAATGATGTAGGCCACCTCTTCGCGGTGTTGGGGACCAGTACTCCTTCACGGAGGAAGCTAAGCGCCGACGCTCACACAACGAGACCTACTGGGTTGAGTGCCTCCCTCAAGCAAACGCGGAGGAGAATAGAAAAAAACTCTACCCATCCGTGCGCATGCACCCCTTCCCATATACTGACTTCCTCATACGCGCTTGTCGGTGCACGCGCGGACGGCAACAGATGCGTTAAACGACTGTGAAAGGGAAGAGCGGCGACAAAGACTCTACGTGTCCACTCCTCCTCCCTGTTTCCCCTGCTGCGCCCTTGCTTGTGTTTTTCTCCAATCGCGACTGCAGACGAGGGCGCTGGCGCAGGGTAGTATGGAGGAAGGGGAAAGAGGGGACGTACGTGGTGGCGACGCACTACGCGTCTCTTTTTCTCTTCCACTTGTTTGCTCCCCCCCCCCTGTTGGCGCTCTCCCCGGCCTCCCCCTTCCCCCGCTTTCAGCTTTGTTTCGTCTTGCGGTCGAGCGAATGGAGAATGACGTCGCTCCACGATGGCGGCGACAGAGAGAAAGACGTGGCGCCGTCTGTCTTTTCCTTTGCCTTTGGCTCTGTAATGTCTCTCCTCCTCCTCTCACTGTGCGCGTGCGTGCAAGACACACCTTCGCGCATGCCGGCACTCCTCCATGCCCACTGTGACCGCGCAAACCGGAAGACAACGGCAAAAAAAAGCCCAAACGGTGGAGGAGCAGGCGAGGGAGAGGGAAAACTTGTTGTTCTCGTGCGGTTTGTGTGTGTGTGTTGTTGCTGCTTATGTGTTCGACCGCGTGTGGGATGCAGAACAGTGCTTATGGCTTTGGAGAGGGACAGGAGAGGCCTTGTGTATTGGCGTAACGTGTGAGAGAGAGAGAGAGACATCGACACAGCGACGTACAGGAGTGTAAGAGGGGTGTCTGCTCTGTACATGTCGAGCACCGGCGCAAGGAGGGTAAAAGAGGGAAGACGATAGGAGAAAACGATGGGGACAAACCTGTCTTCGCGCTATTCTCTTCCTCTTCTCCACACGTGTGTGTTCAACGTTTGCGTGCCTGTCTGCCTCCACCAGCTCTCTCTCTCTCTCTCGACGGTGGGCTACGTGTACTCGCTTCATTTTTGCGCGTGTTTCTCTCTTTTGCAGGTGTGTGTGTGTGTCTTCTTTCTCCTCCCTAACAAGGTGCACAGGACCGTCTCGACACCGTCACTGTTGTCGTGATGGTCACACAGGCGCGCATGAGCCTCTCCTTCCCGTTTCGCATGCGCGTGTGGACCGGCGCAGGCACAGGGACAGAGCACACATGAGAAGGCAAGGGATGGAATGGGAGAGCGAGAAGCCGGACTTATACATCCCCTCTATCGCTCGTTTTGTGCTTCCCTTACTCTCAGTGCCTCACGCCCGATGTGCTTGTGGGTGGTGTGAGCCAGATCGAAGGCTCCTGACGTGATGCACTCGTCTCTCATGGATGGAGTGAGCAGGAAGCGCACGAGTCAGTGATCAGCGCAAGCCAGATAAGGAAGGAGTTAAGCAGAAGAAGGGCGCCTTTTCGAGCTGACGTGCTCTGCCCATGAAGGGAAGAAACGCGCAGGAGATGAGCACGACATAGCTAACAGCAATGTGGAAGTGTCGATACGAGGGGAAGGGTGGTTGCTCCAATAGAAGTCTTCTCCTCTTTCTTTCCCCCTCTGTGCCCTAAGGTGCGTATCTGCGCTTGCTTATGTAGTGCGCTCACCCACCCCCTCCTCCCGAGCTCCTTTGTGCTTGGCCTAGTCTCCCTCCTCCACCTTCTTCTCTCCATTGCCTTTTCATTCAGCCAGTGCCAGTGGTGCCTTGTCTATCTCGCTCTGTAGTTCTCCTAGCAGGAGTTCGAGACAGAATGGCTGCTCATTTTGCACATGTAGACACTGTTGCGCTTGCTGGTATCTGCAAACTTCCTGCGTGCTCTCTCTCTCTTATTGACCTTTCCTCTATCCCTCTTCCTCCTCCTCTCACTCCCTCTCTGCCCCACGTGAGGGGAGCTGCTTCTCCGATCTGCGTGTATCTTGCAAACTCACAGATGCGCACGCGCACACAAGGGTGAGTCAAGGTCGACCTCGCTTTTCGTTCCCGTATGTAGCCGAAGCCTTCATCAAGGGAAAGGGAGCACCCGAACGAAATGTGCACGCACGCACGCGCACCTACAAGCACACACCGACATCTCATTATTGCCGCTTTGCAGCTGCGTTCTGCGGCTGGCTGGGCGATTTCCCTTTGAACCTTTTGTGTGTGTGTGTCTGCTGCGAGTTCGTAGCTGCGCACAGAGCGACACAAAAAGGGGGAGCGATGGCGCAGAGCATTATCACTGTGCAGGACTACATTGCCGCCTCCTCGTGGCGGAAACGGGAGCAGCTGCGGGGCTTGCTGAGCAACCACGCAGACCTGGCAACGAGCAGCACTCCACTCGCCGCGCCAGGAGTGCTCTTCACCTCAGCGCAGATGGCGCTGCACAACACGGAGAACGCCTTGGCGGTCTCGCTTAGCCCCCTGATGGGCACCAGTGCGGTTGGGTTAATGCCCTTCGACGAGCCCGTGCCGTCTCTGAACGGAGCGGCGCGCATGCGGTGGCTGGACATGGCAGAGGGCACAAAGATGTCTTGTGTGGAGTGGTGCGAAGGTTTGCTTTTCCTCGGCTCCAGTCGTGGCCGTGTGCTGGTCTGCGATGTGGCTGTGGAAAGTTGCCAGGAGAGTAGCGGACTGCTCTCTCCATGTGGCGCACTGCTGACCAGCTCTTCGGGGGCGGCGGTCTCGAACGTTACCGTGTCTCCGAGCGCACCGGCAGCCTCCACGCTGGTGCGCTCAGTCCGTGTCAACCAGCGCGTGAGCAAGAGCAGCGTGCTCGCCGCGGAGAACACGTCTGTGTACATGTGGGACCTGACGGGAGGTCCTCTACCGGTGCAGCAGTGGGCCCCACACCGACACACCGACGCGGCGACGCCGGTCCTGTTTGCTGAATGGGCTCCCGGGAGCGCGAGTGTGGTGCTGAGTGGGACCTATGACAGCAGCGTTATGCTGGTAGACACGCGGAGTGCCGCAGAGGGCAACGGAGTGGCTTTCTTCTGTCACCGCGCGGGCGGACGTCCGGCCGTGGCGCACTGCGGTGACTTCAACCCCCTTCTTCCCTCCATTGTGGCGGTTTCATTTTCGGATGGCACCGTGGCCGTCTACGACGCCCGCTACCCGCTGCAGGCGGTACAGACCGTAACGACACTGCAGGGCGACGCGGTGCGGCTGCGGTGGTGGCGGCACAACGCCGACTTGCTGACGACTGCCGGCAGTGATGGTTCGGTGGCGCTATGGAACCTGCGCTGCGCGCCGTCCTTTTGCGTTGGCAGGGCGCAGTACCGCATGCCGCTCTCCGACTTGGCCATGACCGACACTTTCTCAGATCAACGGGCGATAGGCATCACCGTGGGCGGCGAGCTGACCATGACCGGTCTGCAGCCGGAGGCCCTTATGGGTCTAGCACCAACACTCTCCTACCGAAAAGGTGACGCCGAGCACAAGGGTAATGGGGGCCCCAGCAGTAGCAGCGTTGCGTCGCCGCCACCGCCACCCATCATGCCAGCTGAGGAGGAGGCCCTACGCAAGGAGGAACACGACGCGTGCGGCTTCTTGTACCTGCGCAGGTTGAGGGAAGCGTACCAGATGCTGGCACAGTGCGCGAGTCGTCGCCTGGCGCTGCACCAAACAGACCTGGCAATGCAGCTTGTTTCTCACATTGATGTGATGCAGGTGCCGCTCTTCGACTACGCCAGCTTTGTCAAGCAGCTGCATGGCGCGGCGGCGGCGGAAGACGACATGTTACTGGTGCTGGAGGGGAATGGGTGGTCCCATAAAACGATTCAGCTGCAGTTTGAAGCCAGCATGCTGCGCTGCGCCTCCCACCTCTCGACGGCGGCGCTGGATCGAATACGTGCTATGTCGAAGCCCAACCCCTCTGACCTGCAGACACTGGAGGCCCTTCGGCTGAACGTGCTGCTGCACCGTGTGCTCGACTCCAAAGACGTTGATCAGGTTGTTGTGGGCGTACGAACCGCACTCGACTTGATCATGGCCCAACCAGGAATCTCTGAGCTCATCGATGTGCAGGCCGTGGAACAGGTCGTGCGCCTGCTGCTGCGCAAGAACTACCTGGAGGGCGAGAGGTTTGTGCAGTTCCTCCTCTCGCAGCTCCGCTCTGACAAGGTGCAGATGGGTGTGTCTTACGAGCTGCTCCGTGCGGCCATGAGCGCCGCGCAGGACCCGTCGGTCACCATGGGGATGCAGACGCGCGTGACACGCCGTTTTGTTGAGCGCTTCTATCAAGACATGACAGCTGCGAAGGACGCCGTGCTGACGCAGCTCCACATCCAGCGCCTCGGAGTGGAGCATTACAATGAGGTGATCACCATCGTCAACGCCTACCAGCAGCGGTGTATTGAGAAAAATCTGCTCGGTATCTTTGGCTGGGTCGCACTGAAGCCGCTGCTGCTGTTCCTCCACTGCCTCACGGCAGACTCAAACTACGTGACGTTCTTCTGGGTGAGTGTCCAGTGCATCGAGGCCTTCGCGCACTTCCCGGGTGTGTGCAAGGTAGAGGCGTTGCTGTTCGCCGTCGTCGACCGCATCCACAGAGCTGCAGGGAAGATTACGAACGACCTCGGCAAACTCGCCAACACGACGCGCTTTTCCATCCCCATGCTGAGACAGACAGACAATACACTCAGTACGACGCATGACTTTCTGACGGTGCTGATTCGGGTGCAGCTCGAGTGCGAGAATGTGGCCGTGGCGCGCAACATGCATACGATGCCGCCTGTCATGGAGCAGGTGCAGGAGGTGCTGAACTCCACCTCCGAGAACGTCCTCGATGCGTGGGCGGGGGTAATGGATGCACTACTGGGGTGCGACCAGCCTGCATTGATCCGAAAGTACTGCCTCGCGACGGTGCGAACATTTTCGGAGCAGATGGAGGACTTGATAGAGGTCTCGGCGAAGGGCGAAGCAGACGAGCGGCTCAACGAGATTCTCGACGTGTGCGACGACTTCTTTGCCGCGGTGGCCCGCCGCAAGGCGGTGGGCAGCGGCGACGGCGACGCCTGAGGAGAGGGAAGAGAAGGACGAAAAGTGGAGAGGGAGAGAGGAAATGCGCAGGATGTGAAGGTGGCACACCCGAGTGGTCAGTTAGAGGGAAGGGTTGAAGGAATCCGAACTGACGCGTTGACGTGCCCACGCCCCGAGTACAATCTCGCATGTGTGTATGTGCGTGTATGGAGTGGCTCGTCTTCTTGCGTCTCCTCCCCCCTTTCCCTTTCTGTTGCTCTTTGGCCCCACCGTCACCCCCATCCCCTTCTTAATAGCACGTCTTATTCCCTCTCTCTGTGTACACCCTTGAGCTGTTTTTCTTCCTGTCGTGTGCGCGCATGTCTGCAGATGCTCAGCCCCAACCTGTCTCCATCTCTGTGCATGTGTTCCTGTTGTGGCGCTTGCCCCTCCTTCACCACTCCAAAGAGTACCGTCAGCTGAGGTACCTCTCGATGTGTCTCTGGGGGGCTGAGCTGTGACTGCACCACCACCACTTTGTTTACGTGTCTCCTCTTCCTCAGCTCGAAGAGAAGGGCGGGAGCAACAGGGAGAGTTGAATCGCTTTATTGGTTCCCTCACCACTTGGCCCTGCCTCTCCCCGTCCCCTCCGGGTTTCCTCCTTTCTCTGTCTTTGGCCACCATCTACTCTCACAGACCTCCTTGCTCGGACTCCCTCCTCTTCCCACAACTCTCTTTCCTTCTCCTCCTCCTCCCTTCGCCACCGGTGTGAAGGTGCTCGTATACGTCTGTGGTGTGTATCAGCTGATGCTGCGTTCATCTTGCTGTGCGTGGGGCGGCGGCGCTGTTGCGCGGACACCAGCTATGCTGCTCCATCGGAGTAACGCCATCTGCCTATCTTCCTCGCTGTCGGCGTGGTGCAGCGCTGCCTTGTTTACTCGCCGCCTCGCGCACACGGCGCCTGCGATAGGCAGCGTCTCCTCTTCTTCCGCCCGCACGCGTCACAACACGTTTACCGCTCCGCCGAGTGTCAGGCCTGGTCGGAAGGACACGGAGGAGGCGAACCCGTACAAGTCATGGGAACACATGAATCACACGTGGCTAATCTTGATGTGTGTTGCCTGCCTCTGCGCTGGCTGGCTGGCGGGGCGTTTTGTTGAAGTGGACGAGTCGAAGATAAAGCCGAAGTACGCTAAAGAGGATGTGGTAGCATCTGCGTGCAAGCAGTTCGAGTTCCGCCCTGACTTGGCGGCGACGAGCATTCGCGTCGCGTTTGTGTTGGCGGCGCGTCGTGCCGGGTTTCCAGCCAACACGGTCGACGAGTCATGCGCAGTGGTGCAGGGGCTAAACGACGTGGCGGGGGTCATGAACTACCTGTCGAACACGTATCCCACCTCCTCCATGGAAGATGTCGCCTCGCTCGCTGCGATTGCCGGCATCAAGTACCTGAGCGGCCCCTACGAGGCAATCCTGGATCAGTGGAAGTGGGGCCGTGACGACAGCGACGCGACTCCCAAGCGCAACATTCCAAAGGACCCGAGTCAGAAACTCTTCTCGATTATGTCGATACTGCATGCCGTCGGTGGCCTCACCGAGGCGGAGTGTGTGGCGCTGCTCGCCTGCCACAGCGTCGGCGAGTTCCACGAAGACGTGAGCGGCCTCGATAGCGCCACGCACATTGGAAAGCGCTACGTACTCAGCAACCGCTATTACCAGTTTCTGCTTGAGCACGAGAAAGCCTTCGCTCCGCTGACGGTGGCGCGGACCCAAGACAACAAGGAGGTGACGACGCTGCCACAGACTTTTAAGCACGTCTACGTCAAGGAGAATGTAAGCGACAAGACAAAGAAGCGGCAATGTGTTGTGAACGCCTCGGAGCTGGAGTTACTACAGAACAAAACTTGGCGGGAGCTTGTGGTTCGCTACGCTGCGGACGAGGAGCTGTGGCGGGAGCAGTTTCAGTCGGCTTTCACGAAGATGATCGAGAGCAACTTCAAACGACTCCGTTTGTACTCAGACCCGAACTCTGCTTAACGGCGTGTGGACTTCTTATGGGTAATGGGCGAGTTTGTTTCTGGCGTGTGTTTGACCTGTGCGTCTACAGAGTTGCGTTTCTCTGCCCTTCTGCCCTTTTCTGCTTCCTCCTCGCCCTGTGCCGCCCTCCCCTCCCTTTCTTTCTCTTGTGTGTGCGTAAAAGAGAAGGGGAGGGTGCGGAGGATGGAAGGGGGGCGAGCAACGAGGCGATGCCGTCGCTGTGTTCACGTACACGTCATAAAGGGCCTCCTTCTACTCAACTACTCCTGCTCGACCGCTTTCACCACCACCACCCCTTCTCTCATGCCCCTCATCACCGCCTCACTCTCCCTCTGCTTCTCGGTCTTCGCGCATTTCAATACTCATATGCATCATGGTACGCTGGAGTGTCCCCTCCATCTTCGCCTGAAACACACACCCACACACACAGAGGCAGTCACGAGACGCGTCTCCGTGCCGGCGCCCATACTCGGGTTTGCTTGTGTGCGCCTCCTGCTCTGTGGTCAAAAAAGCCGGTAACACCTCAGTCGCACTGGCTCCTCACATCGCTGTGTCCCACCCTCTCCCGCTC
Source organism: Leishmania panamensis (assembly GCF_000755165.1). Taxonomy (NCBI): domain Eukaryota; phylum Euglenozoa; class Kinetoplastea; order Trypanosomatida; family Trypanosomatidae; genus Leishmania; species Leishmania panamensis. Next base: position 651,766 of record NC_025867.1, on the reverse strand, counting down.
AACACTTCTCGTCAGATGCCCGGACGTGAACCGCCAGCACATCGCGGTGCCCAAACCTCGGTCTCTGCCCGCAGAGTCGCCGCCCCGTATGCATCACGGCGACCACCAGACAGCCACGCGGCGCGACCAGGGTTAGCTGGCGTGCAATGCTCTGGTGCTGCCCCTCTTACAGCGGTAGCCACAGCAAGCCGGTCCGATCAGAGATCCCCGATACCGGCAGAGGGAGCCCCAGCCTGTCCTTCCTGTGCTGCACGCCTCAAGGCGTCGCAGGAGGTGCTACGCGCGTACAATGCGCTGCTGCTCAACTCAAAACAGCTTTTCATAGACGACGCACTGCACCACTACAGCGGTGACGAAGCGTGGATTCGCGTATTGCGTTCACTGGGCTGGTTCAATGAGGGGACGCCAGTCAACGGCGCAGGGCGGAGACGAGATGTCGACCAGAAGTAGTCGCCCTCTCGCTTGCCCAGCACGAGGGGCGTTCTGTTGATGCATACCTCTTATCACTGCCGAGTATCCCCTACGCTGAGGAGAATGCAAAACTGACCGCATTTTGCACACGACATCCGTGCGGTGTGTTGCCTCACCTCTACCGTGTCGGTTTTTCTTAGCGGCTCCGATGCCCAGACCCCGCACCATAGGACCGCCACATCTGCTTAGGGCACACGTGTTCTGCTGATGCGTTTCGGTGTATGTAGATGCGCGCATGACCCCGCGCTCTAGCCCACATACGCACGCCAAGACAGACGTGCACACACACACACACACACACACACGCAGGTGCCCCATCAGCGGGCCCACACGGTTTAGATTCACGAATGGAGAGGAAAACAGCAGAATGCAGCGAAGCGCAACAGCAGCGACTCAGCCGCTGGACTTTCTCTTCTTTTTGTTTTTACTCCCTCCTTGTGCCCACATCCTCGCGGAAGCTTCCCTTTACCAAAGGAGAGAGGATCGCTGTGGACAATCAAGCAACACGCGACTCGCTGTGATTTGGTGCTCCTCTTCTTCCCTCACCCCTGCGCAACATTCTCTTCACTCCTCTTCGCATGTCTGCTCTTGTGGTTTATATACTTACGTATGCGGATACGTCTATCTATGCCTGACTGCCTCTCCGCGTGTGACACTGTCGATGCCGCAGCTTCGTACAGCGCATTATTTTAGTCCCCGTTCCCTTGTCAGCTTGTGTGCTGCGTAAAGAGAAGGCGAGAGGAGAACCAAGTGTGGGCCATGAGACACAGACAGACTTCAATCCCATCAACGACTGCCACCCTCTCCTCTCCCAGCAAGCCGTGAGCGCGAGGGAGAACACAGAAACCGTGCGATTGATACCAGCGCCCGTGCGTGTGCCTTTGTTGGTCTTCGACACACCCAGTCAAGCCAAGACCCACTCGCACTCTCATCCACGCCGAGAACAAAGAGCCGCGTCAAGTCGTTTCGTCGTCGCTCCTCTTCTTTATTTTGGCGCCATTTTGCTGTTGCTGCTGCACACACACACACCCACACACACACACATTGTCGTGTGTTGCCGAGGCACAGATGGAGGCCATTATTGAGAAGACGCAGAAGGAGCTGGGGGTGGTGATCCAGGCACCAAAGCTCACGGAAAAGCTGCTGAGCCGGCCACCATTCCGGTACATCCACGATATCGTCATGTCCGTCATGAGGGCGACTGGCTTTCCTGACGGCATCTTCAACGCCGATCAGCTGGACAGTAGCAAGGTAACCGATAAGAAGGCAAAGGTGCAGTTTCTGGAGAAGCTGATCGCTGCCGTCGAGGCAGCCACTGGCACCCCTATCGCCGCACGCCCCAGCAAGATCGTCGCCGGCGAAGAGGCCGAGAAGACAAACGAGTTATTCCAGCAACTCGCCAAGTGCGCTACGCTTTCGCCGGCGCAAAGGGAGTCAGCACTGCAAAAGGTGAAGAGCGGTGACAAACAAGTTGCTGCTGCGCCGTCGCCTGCGCTTTCCGCTCCTGCTGCAGCCGATGATCGTGCGTTGTCGTCCAATAAGGAGGTGACCCAAGCCAAAGCGGCGCTGCAGGGGTCCGAGGATGAACATATGAAGCGGCGCGGGGAGGAGCGCCGGCGACGCCACGAAGAGAAGAGGCGGGAAGCAGAGAGAGCAAAGGAGAAGACAGTGACAGAGTCGTCGAGCCGCACCAAGGAGGAGAGCAGCCAGGCCGCCGCGACCACTGCCTCCAGCGAGATAGAGCGACACCGTCACCGCGAGGATAAGAAGCGCGAGTCGGTGGACGCCGTTGACACCGCGACAACGAGTGCGCGTAAGGCGCCGCCGCGTCCGAAGCCGACGCACGAGGTTATCGAAGCGCAGAGAGCGGCGGCGGATGCGGCGCCGGCGGTCAGTGTCATTCGCGAAGGCAAGCGTGGCAAGGCAGATGTGGAGAGTGAGGACGATGAGAAAGCGGACTGGCAGAAGGTGGCGGAGCAGTATGAGGTGAAACCGGCAGCCCGGACCGCTGCCGTGGGCGAGGACGCCGAAGTGAAGGGTCTGCTTGGGCAGCAGGCACTGAAGGCGAAGCGGGATCAGGAGGCCGCTGCCCGCCGCGCTGAGGTGAGCAGTGACGGCGCCGCTCCTGCGGACGGCGGCATCATAATCCGTAGTAACAAGAACACCGCCTCCCGCGGCAGCGGTAGTCATGTACTCAGCGACGGCGACCTTAACCAGCTACGCGAGCAGCTGCAGCTTCTCACTAAGGCGTCAAACCCACTCGGCAAGTTCCTGGAGACCATTCACGACGACATTGATAGTATGACTCGCGAGCTGGAGATGTGGCGCAGCGAGTCCCGTAGCCAAGCTCTGGCTGCCGCGGAGGCTCGCCGGCAGACGGAGGAGACCCTGCAGGAGATCCACGCGAACTTGCAGAACTTAGAGGACGCCATCAGCGACCAGATGCTAAAAACAAACAACCTGCGGCAGACCATTCTCGCCAATGATGCGGCTATGGAAGCGATGACGAGGACCATCGTCAACCCGGACATCGCAGCACAGTAGAAGAGGGAGAGAACACCGCGCAAATCCGCATTTCCTACCTTCGTCAGTCTCAGTCTGTCTCTGCCTCCACCCTTCTGTGTGCGGTCTCCTGCGCAGTCCCCCCACCCCCCACCCCCCACGCCATGTTCGATCATGCGCGTGCTTTTCTCTCCTTTTCGTGCGCAAAATGTATAGAAGCGCTGCCAGCCAGCCACAAGTTTGCAGGAGGCGAGGCCAAGTAGGGCGGCGGTGATGGTGGCGCATGGGTGCACGTTCGTTGGGCGTGCGTATTGAGGTGTGCTTGCCCATGTGTTCGGTGTGTGGCGGAGACGCGGAGCGGTGCCACGTCTTTTCCCTCCGTCCTTCGTTTCTCTTCCGTGCTTACACGCATTCCCACCACTCCCTCCCACTTGCCAGTGCAGGATGCGCGTGCATCTGGACTTCTCTCCTCTCTCGGTAAAAGTGCTACCATCTTGATGTGCTTAACTCATGCTTTGCGCACCTTTCTTGATCTCGTCTTCCAAACACGCCATTCCGCGCTCTCATTGGACTACCGTCTTTCGCACCGGCCGACCTCAACTCTGTGCAGGTGCGCTCGTGTACCGTGGCGTTCACGCCCGCACCGCCGCGCTCGCCCTCAACACGCACGTACGCAATGGTGTGTGCGTCCGCCTGCGCGTAACACCCGGACGATTTCCGTCCTCTGTGTGCTGAAGAGGAGGAAAAAAAAGAGAGAAAACGAAGAACAGAAAAATATATAGAAGAGCCTATCACCGTCGTGCCCCCCACCCGCTGTCGCCTCACACTCAACACGGCCACTCTTCCTCTTTCTCCCTCTCCCCCTTATCTGGTTTCTCGTTTCTCCCCTCCCCTTTCCGAAGCCCATCTCACACAAACTCCCTACCCACACGCACACACACACACACGCACGCCCGCACGCACGTCCCTCGTTGCATGACGGCAGTGCATCGACACCGCTCGGGCGCGTATAAAAGCGAAAGAAAAACGAGGGAAAGGCGCGCAAAACAGCCCCCAAAAAGGGGATATCGAAGAACGGGGGCATCAATACGCCCCCCCTCTCCTCCCTCCCTCTCTCTTCCTCATCAACTTATCGTATGGCACAAGTACAACCACGACGAGGCGAGACCACCAAAATCGTTCGCTTAACGGCACGCAGACCACCTACTTGTGTGCGTGTGACCAGTGGACCACCTCGGTCAAAGGCGAAGAAGGTAGCACTAGTGCTAGTGGCGGGCGGGCCTAGCTCGCTGTCTCCCCCACCGCACCCGCATATTCACCACCACAACCCTACAGAGACCACGCGAAGGTCATCGATTCGACAGAGATTTGGGAGGCTGCAGGGAAAAGGCGAAGATCAGGGGAAAGAAGACTCACTCGACTGACACTCGTGAGCTCGAACGCACAGCATTGCCACCATTATAGCCGCTCACGATCAAATTTTTTATTTTCTTTTTCGTCCCCCTTTTCAGATCGTGTCTCCGCTGGCGTTGTCGACGTTGGTGTGCGTGCGTTATCATTTGATTCCTCGTCGTCGGCCAAGAGAGAGAGAGAGAGAGCACGCACACACGCACACGCCTACCCGCGAAAGCAGATGGAAAAGTACACGCAGGTGAAGGTGCTCGGCAAGGGCAGCTTTGGCTCTGCTTGGCTCATTCAGCGCAACGAGGATCACGCGCAGTTTGTGGCGAAAGAGGTACGGCTTGGCGGCTTGAAGCCGGCGGAGCGGGCGAGTGCGCAGAAGGAGATTGATATGCTGCGCACGCTGAACCACCCTAACATCACCCGCTACGTGGACCACTTTGAACACAAGGGCTCACTCTTCATTGTGATGGAGTATGCCAACGGCGGCGACCTGTACATGCGGATTAAACAGCAGCAGGGTCAGCTCTTCTCGGAGAAGGGGATTCTACAGTGCTTCTCGCAGATCTGCCTGGCGCTATCGTACATGCACGAGCACCGCATCCTTCACCGCGACCTCAAGACGCAGAACATCTTCTTGACGAAGGATGGCATTGTGAAGGTGGGCGACTTCGGCATCAGCACCGTGCTGCGCAACACATATGAGTTGAAGCATACAATCTGCGGCACACCCTACTATTTCTCGCCGGAACTATGTCTCAACAAGCCCTACAACAACAAGAGCGATGTATGGGCGCTGGGATGCGTCCTGTACGAGATGACCACCCTAAACCACGCCTTTGACGGCAACAACATGAAGGCGCTAGTGCAGAAAATTCTCAAAGGTGTGTACCCGCCGATTCATCCCATGTACTCGAGCAACCTCTCACGGCTCATCTCTGCCATGCTTCAGATTGATCCCCACAAGCGGCCCAACGTGTCGCAGGTGCTGGACCTCAGCTTCATTCGCGAGTCCTTGACAGGGCTACAGGAGGCGGTGCAAGGCGCACGCGTAGACCGCCGCTCTGTCGTGTCGGTCGAGGAGCGGGCACTCCTGCAAAAGGCCGCGGCCCGGCGCAAGGAAGAGTACCACCTGAAGGAACTGGAGGGCGCGGCAATGGTGGAGAAGGCGCAACAGCAGCAGCGGGCCATCCTCATGTTGCAGCAGCTCGAAGGCGAGGAGCGGCGGCGCAACTTAGTCGAGCAGCAGCGGCGGCTCCAGCGGCAGCAGGAGCTCGCCTTGCAGGAGCGCAAGCGTGCCCTAGACGAGCGAGTGCGCGAGCAGCGCAAGCTGCAAGGGCAGAAAGCTAAGGCAGACGCCAAGGCGCAGCGCCGCCGGGAGAAGCAATGGGACGACAACCTCAAGGAGCATGTGATGGAGGCGCAGCATCTCCCCGAGACTGAGGAGCAACAGCCTGACTCTGACCACCGCAGCCCTCCGCAGCTGCAACAGGAAGAGCTACAGAAACAGCAGGAGCAGTCTGCCGCAGAGGCGTACCGCGAGATGAGGCGGCAGGCTGCAGCAAACAAGCAGCGCTGTTATCAAGGCTCCTATTTTCCTGGCGGTGCGCCCTGCTCGCAGCAGCAGCAGCAGGACAAGCTCTTGTCACTGCCACTCGGTCAGCCGCTACCACCGCGTACCCCTCCCACGAGCAGTCATTACAGCTCGCGCAAGATGACATCAGAAGAACTGGAGGATGCGCGATCGCGGGCTTTTTGGCAGATGCGGCGCGAGGCTATCGATAACCGCAAGAAGATGCTCGGCCTCGATGACACGGGAATCGGCGAGTCACAGGCGACGGCGTCAACGGAGGCCGCGTCTGGCGCCTCGCCGGCGCCTTGGAATCGCACGAGTGCGCCATTCCTCGCAGTCCCTGCACCGCCGCAGCAGAGTACGCTGCTGCCACTGTCCCCACCAGCAGCGGCAGAAAAGTCGACCAATAAATCGGCGTCGCGCAAGGATAAGAGCACACCAGAGAGCAATGGTGCCCACGGCAACGACGTGCACAGGCCCCCATCGGCCCCGTCATCTGCCGTGTCGCTGCCTCTTGGCGCTGCTGCTGCTGCTGCTGCTGGTGCTGGCGTGCCGCAGGAGGTGCAGAAAAGCGTGACGCCGGACGGAGAAGAGGGGCTGCGTAACTTCTTGAACGGCGAGGCGGCGGCCACATCGCCGACAGAGGCCGAGGACCGCCAACGAGACGACGACTACCACGCGCTGGATACCGTCATTGGCGAGACGCTCAAGGCTGATCGCAACAAGACCTTCAAGGACGACTTCGAAGACGCCACGTTCGGTGAGGCGACGGACTCTAGCAAGCTGGTACTGGACGGTAAGACGTTCCACCTGCCGAATGTGAGCGCTACCGACCCGCTCATGCACCGCATCGAGTCCCTACGCATATTCCTCGAGAAAGAGATGGGGGAAGACGACCTCATCGCGTGCTACCGAGCCATGAACAACATCTCCGCCAGCGATGACGAGGTGATGCATCAGCTGCAGAGCGCGTTGCCACTGTCGAAGCAGCGCTTCATCCCCCTAGTCGCGCACCTTGTGGTGTGCGAAGACGCCTTCAACCGCCAGGGTGGTCCCTCCACCGCCTCCGCAATCGGGCTTTAAAGGGAGCGCGCGCCCGTACGTGCATGTGGACGAGTCTGTGCGTTGTTATGTCGTGTATATGTGTCCGTACACACCTGTGCACTGGAGGGTACTCCGCCAATCCGCATCTCCGCCCCCAGCGCGCATTCGGTCTCCTTTACCACCTTTGCCTCTTCCCTCTTCCCCGCTCCACTCATTCTTTCGGTAGGGTGTGTGTGGCGCTTTCCGTCCCGCGTCTTGTGTCTCCCCATCTCTCCAGGGTCTGCACTGCTCAGGCTCCCTCCTCCTCCTCCTCGCTGTGTGTGGCTCCTTGTATCGTGCAACATATATGCAGGTGTGCCCGGGTGTGTATGCGTCTCTGCTCGCTCGACGCAGGGGAGGTGCCTGAGGGGCAGATACAAGGGGGTGAATGGCAGACACTGAGAGCAGCGCCACCGTGGTTACACCGCAAGCGTGGATTTTCCATACGGTAGAGGACTAAGCGAGGGAGTGAGGCTGGGGCACGCATCCTGTCCCGGTGAGTAATGCAGACGATGGGGGGTCCAAAGAGGGGGAGGGGGCAAAGAAGTGGCAGGAAGAGGCGGAGGAGCGTCGCATCACGCGCTTCAGCTTTGATGTGCTTATTTTACGCGCCTATACCCCCCCCCTCTTTCTCCCTCCCCTCCGCATCACTGTGCACGTGCGTGTATGGTGGTGATGACAGGGATTTCATGCACACCCACACACAAATGTGCGTGGGTGTGGGTGTATATAAGATGTGATGTATGTATCCGTACATGTGCCTGCGTGTGTATCATTGCCATTGAGTGAGTCAGTGCGTGTAGCCCGGCGCAGATGCTCTTCGTGAGTTTGCTGCTTCGCTGCCGGAGGATCGCAACACTCTGCTTAATTTTGCTCTACTTCTGCTTTCTGCTCTCTGTGGTAGCTCTGGTGCAGGATGGCGGGCGTTAGTCCTCGCACGCGTGCTAGCATGTTTGCTTGTGGTTGCGTGCTACTTGGCACGCACGTACTCCGCTGCGCACGCCACAGAACGAGACCACTTCTGCCGTCATCCCCACTGTCATTCTCACCGTCTCCCTTCTCGCGTTTGTTTGTCTGTTTTCCACACCGTTTTGTCTCCTTTCTCCCCCGTGGTCGCTCTTCCCCCCTCCCCCTTTTTCTGTTTGCTCAGTTCTTCTCTCGTGTGTACCCCTCACCCCTCACCCCCCCATGTATGCTGTTATTCCCACGTGCCTGTGTGCGCCTGTGGGTTGCCTTGACCTTCGCTTCTTTCCTTTGTCGCAGTTTATCCCTCATCAGTCGAGCCCCTGTTTCTTGCCATACCCCTCCCCTTCCTTCGCCCTCCCCTCCTCCCGATACTTCCCTGCTTCTTCCCTTCATTCATGCTCGCCTCTGTGGTGGGGCGTGTTCGGCATGGGTGTCTGTGTGTCTCCTTCTCTGATGGCCGGTGACTCGTGTCGGAACAGTGGTATAGACATGAGGGAAACGTGATCCTCTTCCCCTGTAGCTCAGTACACACTAATGCCAACTCACATACGCACCCGTTGGCGCGCAACATCAACAGTATGTCCTCTTCGGCACTGTCATCGGCCTCCCCCATCACTGTTACACCCCACCTCCTCGACATCTCTCTCTCTCCCCACACCCATTGTCATTGCCTTCTCGTTTTTTTCTCTTTTATGGATGTCTGTGGAGCAGCATTCACGAACGCTTGAGTGCATAGTGGAAACAAAGTAAGAACCCGCAGTGCCGCTCTCTTCGTCTCCCCATAGCCGTGCTTCTGCTCACCAGTGCTCAACCCTGCACCAATCAAGTCCCCCTCACCCAATTAAGAGAGGCACAGATCATACCAGGGCGCAGAATCGACGTCGGTACGCCTGACGAGTTCTCGCATGTGTGCAAGAAACTTCTTGAAAACAGAAAACATCGTTGAAACGAGGGAAAAAAGGTGATGTCGACACGAGTCTGGTGACGCCGCAGCGCTGACATCCCCCCCTCTTCACTTCTTCGTTTCCCCCTCCTTCAACGCATTCCCTTAATACACCCACGCACGCCTCCCTGTAGCCGGGCTTTACGAGATTGCAGGCCCCAATAGGCCCAAGAAGATTTCCCTACTCAGGCACAGAGGGACAGTCACACGCGCCTACACTCCTTCATTAACTGGGAGATTTTGTGCGTGGGCTCCTACATCAGGTCTCGGCAAGCCGTGGCAGCTGTGGTCCCCGTGGGCACGGTCCGCTGCGCGCGTGACAGTGCGCGTGCTTACTCCTCCGTTAAAGGGTAGCGGGAAGCACCACAGCAATAGCGAGATAGCACTGGCGAGCCTCAACTCTGCTCCGTCGCTTTCTCTTCTTTGACCTACCACCACCTTTTCATCCTTTTTCTTCTTCCGTACCTCAACAGACCCACGTTTACCCTCCCGAAGATGCGTCGCTGGGTCACTAGCCTCGCCGGTGCTGCCGCGGACGTGGGCTCACTGACGTTTGACGTCATCGTGGTTGGCGGCGGCGCCAGCGGCTCCCTTATTGCCGGTCGACTGGCGATGGAGAACCTCAAGACACTCGTCATCGAGGAAGGCGCAGATATCCGCAAGTTCCCTGAGTGGTACCACACGCTCCCGGCCAGCACCATCGCCCACCGTGTGGCTCAGCGCGGCTTCGAAGCTAAGGACACGCTGACGACGCCGCAGCAGCATCCGGACGGTGTAACCAAGGCTCCGGTGTGGATTCCGACTCCGCGGGTTCTGGGCGGGCACGGTGTAATGGGTAGTCGTACGTGGAACCTCGGCGATGAGCGCGACTGGGAGGGGAGCCCGTGGAGCTTCCGCAATGACCTTCTGCCGCGTGTGCGCACCTTCGAAAACATGGAGGTGTTTGTGCCGCACCGCGGCAAGCGAGGGAAGTTCCTCATTTGCCGCCCGTCAAACTTCTCGCCGTACTTTAAGGCGTTCTGCGAAGCGGCATCGCAGGACGTGCCGCTCGTGAGTGAGTTCACACGCAAGGAGTTTCAGGTCGACTGCGGCTGCGGAAGGCCTGACACGTTCGTGGACCAGTCGCTGGGGGTGGCGAACACCACCCTGCAGCGGTACCTGCTCGGTACAATCAAGCTGAACCGCCCTGTTCGCGTGGAGTGTGGCGCCAAGGTGGTCGGTATCCGCGGCAGCGGTGGCAACAGGAACATCGCTGCCGGCATCTCTATGCGGCGTGCAGACGGCCAGCTGGTGGATGTGGAGAGCAGCCTTGTAGTGGTGAGTGCGGGTAGCATTGGCAGCGCGCGGCTGCTCACGGCGTCACGCGGCAGCGTCGATGTGAACGCTTCGGTTGGGAAGAACTTCTGGGATGTGCCGCAGGTGGTCTTGCAGTTCCACGTAAAGAACCGTGATAGCCACAACTGCTACCTAGACCCGCTTGTGTGCAAGGTGCTCTGGGCAGACCTTTGGTGCGGTCGGCCGCAGCTCAGCCTCCGCTCCAGCTGGGATGACCTCATTATGTACTGGTCCTCGACCGGGTCATCGACGCCAGATGTCGAGATCCATTTTCAGCCATTCACGCTTGCGAACGACGGAACCCAGCCGATGCCGAGCGAGCACGGCTGCCAGTTCGTTGTACGGCCCCTGCGGCCGCGCAGTCGCGGGCAGGTGAGTGCGAACGGCTCCCTTGACCCCAGCTACTTCAGTGAGGCCGGGGACCTTGCCACATTGCAGAAAGGCGTCGCGTATGTGAAGGACTGCCTCGTGAAGAAGACACCCTTCCTACCGATCATTGGCTCCCTCGCACACGAACGCTTTGAGTCATCCGGCATCAATGGCGGGAGCTGCTCTGGTGCAGTTGACCCGCAGAACTGTCGCCTCAGGGATGTGAAAAACGTGTACGTGTGCGATCATAGCATTCTGCCGAGCCCACTAACTGGCAGTACACTCCCCTACACGTTAGCACTGGCGGACCGCTTTGTGGACAAGCTGCTCCAGAAGTGCGATGTAAAGTGCAAGATGGAGGAGGGGCCCGATGAACGGGCAACGCGCATCGTCTATTAGGCGGCGTCTTGTGCGTTGTCGCGGCTTTCATGGCGCCTGGTGTTGCACAGTGTCGCAGTAGGAATCATTACGGCGGGGGTGAGGCTGACGCACTGCACGCGCTTGCTCTCGTTATCTCTGCTGATAGTGCGCATGTCTTCTGCTCGCCTGCGACCTGAGTCTCGCTTCCCGCGCGGTGTATGTTGATGCGCACCCGCCCGTGATGGTAAGCGTGCGTTTCTTAATGCACGTTGCTTCTCCTGCCCAATGAGTTTCACAGATGCTAGTCACGTGTGCATTGTGTATTTTATTGCGTCCCTGACACAATGTGCGTGTGTGTGCCTCCTCTCTCTCCCTTCTTGCAGATGACCCTCCAGGTTGACTTGTGTGTTTGCCGGGAAGGGCATCATTGTGTAATCTACGCTCCTGTTGTTGTTGTCGCGGTGATTTGTGGATGTGTGTGTGCTCCTCTGTCCGACGCACCGCAGATCACCTATCTCATTTCTGTTTGCTCTTCTTGTTCTCTTCGATGTTCCCGATGACGTGGGGGGAGGGGACACCCCAGCGCGTGGGGAGCCTGAGCCACGCCGAGAGTGGGGTACGGAGCCCAGGATTGCCGCGCGCTGAAGTGTCCATCAATCGACAGATAAAGGCGTGGTAGAGGAAGAGAAGACACGAAATGCACATATACTTCTCATCGAATAGTTTGGGGAGTGTTTGTGAGGGTGAGGGTTGCGTAAGAAAAGAGAAGGAGTTTGATTCCGACCCGCTCACTGTCAGGGAGGGGGGAGCAGCTTTGCTCTCTGCCTTGTCCTCCTGCGCCTCTCCGCCCTGTGCACTTGTTTGCACGGGATCATTTGCATCTTCTTATCGCTTGTCAACGATGTCGTTGCAGCGCACACACCCATAAACACGCCCACCCTCCCCCTCGTACATGGAGTAGAATGCAGCGAGAAACAATGCTGATGCGGCCCCTCTCTCTCTCTCTCTCCTCCCTCACTGACGTCCTCCTCTCTTTGCCCCCCCCCTCTCTCTCTTCTCACGCCCGTTTCGCGTGTTTCTCGCGCTGTCCGATTAAATACGCCACTCCCCCCTTTTTTATTCATCACCGCCCACTGAATTATTGGCACGGGTGGGTGTGCGTGTGACCCCCGTCCCGGCCACCGCTACCTTCTCACTCTTTCATCATCGTCATCACCGCTGTCAACGCACACGTCCGCGTACACTGGTCAGTCCCCACCCACTGCGCCTTCCCTCTCTTCGTCCCTACCCCACTCAACCAGCGTGCCACCCCCCCTCTCTCCACCTTTTCGTTTCTTCTGTTGGTAATTCTTGCCCGCCTAGCTCTGCTGGCACCCCCCGCCCTCTCCCCCGCTTTCTTCGACTCGCCAGGCCGCGAAAAGGCTCGTGTTTTTGATCTTTGCTTCCCACATATTTGCGTGGTGTCTTTTGAATCCCTTCCGTAAGCCGCAGACCGCCACCCCACGCACAGACCCCCGCACACACGACAAGGGTGCAATTTTCTCTCTCACTCGATTTTCTTGTGTCCTCAGCCCCCTCCTCTCTCACGTCCTCTTGGTTAGCGGGGGCAGGTACTTGTTTTGGTTGACCGTCGCGTTGGTGGTAGTACCACTACGACTGCTGCTTCAGCTGTGCTTCTAGTTGCGACGAGGCGTTAACGTAGCGAGAGGAAGAGCAGTTGTGTTGCCGTGTTGTCGCTCTTGTGCTGACAGGTGCGCTTGGGGCGCGTCTACAGGGATTATACGGTCGCCAACCCGCGCCTCACCCCTCTCCTTCTTTCTTCAACCCCCACCACCCCCACCACCCTCACTCCCCCCCGCGGACTCGCATTGCCGCCGCCAGCGCCGCCTTTTTTCACTTTGTTTCTTCTCTCCTTGTACCTCATCTGAGCCCCCTCTTCTTTCATTTGTGCGGCCTCTCCCCACCCCCACCCCTCTCTCGCGACTGCCCTTCGTTTTGTGTTTCACTGCTCCGACCTCTCAGCCCGCCTCCCACACTCCCCCTCTTTTTTGCCCCTTGCGTGTGCGCGTGTTTGTTCCTCCGCCTTCGCCCTCTTTTTTTTTTTCTTGAGAAGTGGGGGAAAAACAAACAAGCAAATTATGAAGTCAGCAAAGAAGACTCCAAGGGGGGAACGACACGGCCTTGTGCCGGCGACGACCACCGCCGCGGCCAAAAATACCACCAACGGCACGACCGACAATCATAGTCACGATGGCCACAACATTGCTGCGTCCCATCGCACCTCTGTTCCGCTGTTGGACGAAGAGAGTCTCAAGGCGAACCCCGCTAGCAACTCCAGTGGCACAGCAGGTGGTTTCACCCTAGTACCGCACAGCCACGATAGGCTGAAGGGCTTTGGGGCGACAATCCCTGGGTTGACGCCTAGTCAGCCACACAACATGGAGAGTAACCACATCTACACGATGCTGCAGCAGCAACAGGCGGTAGCCGTGGCCGCAGCTCAGTTGGAGCAAGCGTATAACCAGACCTGCTACATGCTGCAGCAGTGCTCGCATAATGCGCTTCTCACGGTACTCATGTCGCTGCTGACTGACTACCCCACTACCCTAGTCCAGCCAATACGCATGCGAGTGGAGCAGGTGTTGGCACATCAGATGTCTCCGGCCGCCCCGGGACGTGTGATGGTGTCAGGTCGAAGGGTAAGTGACTTCGTGCCGAACAGCAGCGCCGCGCCGTGGACACCGTCAAGCATGCGTGGCAGCGCCGCCCCAACCCCCACGGCGAACAGCACCACCCCCAGTCACCGTCGCGGTAGGGGCCACAAAGGTAAAGAGGAGGAACAGGAAATGTGCAGCATACACAACAACTTGCGGGCGATTAAGCACCTCCAGCTAAATGTCTCCACGGGACTGTACGAGTGCATCCACGGCTTTCACTGCCTTGTGGACGGTCCGGCTGGCGCATCTCCAAAGCGGGCAACCACAACCCTTGCGGTGTCTCCCTCAGTTCCTATCTCCCGCACCAACGACCCCGCTTCGCCTGTCGAAAGCCAACCGTTCGTCTCACCCCCTACCGTCGTCGCCCCGGCTTCTGCGGAGTCGCGCTTCAGCGTGTCGGAGGTTGAGGCACTGCGGATGTTGGGGTACTCTCTTCCGAACACCAGCCCCGACCAACCGCAGCCACACCTCGCCTATGATTCGTCTCGCCCACAGTCAACACTGCAGCAGTCCCACCAGCCGTTTTCGCACACATCGCTGCACAGCTCAGGCCTCGGCCTTAGTGGCCCCAGCCCCCACGACCCCGAGAGCGCACAGCTCGGCAATGGGGGCGGGTTCACGGTGATCAGCGGCGATCGGTCCAGCACTGGTACCTCGCCACTCGACCCTCGGCTTAACATGGACATACCCTCACTCGAGTACCTCCTGCAGAGCGTGCGCGATATCGATGATGACTAGAGGGCCTTTTTTCCAATGCTTTCATTCTCTGCCGTACAGCATGAGTTCAGTCCCACCCTAGCCCCGGCCCGTCACAAGCCCACCACGTGACGCGCAGCAGCGGTGGACACGCGCTACAGCAATGCCGACCCAGTGGCCCAGAGTACGGCCCCTGCCTCGAGCGCTGCCCACCCCCACGCCCGCTCCACAGGTCGCCTCACAGCCGCCCCCATCATGCCGGTCGCCACCCGGTGCACCTTTCGGCGTGGCTCAGGCTTCCCACGTCATCAGGGTGACTTCACGAGGCTGAACAGAGAGAAAATTAACACATCTATAGAGAGAGATGTGTGTGTACCGGGGATGGGGCGATAGCAGCACAGACACGCGGAGATACAACTCACGTACAACCAGAGGCACCTCACAGAGACGTACATCATGTGTGCGTTGTCTTCTCCCACTCTCGCTGCTAAACTCTCTTCCGCATGGGGAGGGTGGGGAATGGCGTGATCGCGTGCCCTTCTGGGCTTTCCGTTTAGTGTTGTGGTGTTGTCCACTCTTGGTTAGCACGCTGGATGTGCTTCGCTTTCCTTCTTTCGCCATCCCTTCTACTTCCTGTTTGTCAATGGATGATGTCCTCTACAGCAATGTCATGCAAGTCCCTCCCCCTCCCTCATTTGATAAAATGAAGCCCACACACATACATACACACAAGCCCACCAACGCGCATGCCGACTCGTTTCGCGTTTTGCTTTATCTTTCCCGCATTAATGTAGTATGTATGAGTGTGCTCTGCCGCTTTCTTCCCTCTTTCGCTCGTTTGGCTCTCTTTCCTCCCCTCACCACGCCTCCTCTTTTGAACGCACTTTGTCATCGATGTACCCACTCACGGCTATTTCTCTTTGTAGCCTCGCTTTTCTCGTATGCTCCTCGGTGCGTGGCTGTGTGTATGTGTGTGTAGTACACTGGTCTCAGCTCTCTTCTCGTTTTCGCTGGTTATATTTTGATTTCGTGTGGCGTACCACTCTGCTTTTCCCTGTTCTCTGCCTCGCTCGCTCATTCTCACTCCCCCAGTCATTTACTCAGTTGGTCGCCAGGTTGGACTCGCACAGGCACGTACTCTTTCAGTTGTTAGCTTTGGTCCTTCTCGCTGCCTCTCTTTCATTCTCTACGCCTGTGTGGGGGTCTCTTTCCCCAAGCCCTCCCTGCCCGGCTGGGAGTGTCGCGTGTTGTATCTGCAGCTGAAGGGCGTCTGGGTGAGCAGAGGGAGGAAGCGCTAGCAGTGTGAGGGAGTAACGGAGAGAAGAGAGAAAGCAGCAGTGGTACCATCTGTACCTGGTCGTACAGGACTGTGGATAGCAACGTGTGTCGTACGCCCTGGTGCACTCACTCACGGGACCTGCCGTGTCTTCTCTACTGCGCCAATCTCCCCCCCCCCTTATGACGTGCCTTGTCACTTTTCCACGTCGCTCATCTCACTAGGCGCTCTTACACGCTCACTACGCTGTCGTCACCGTTGTGCGCGTGTTGCTCGTGATTGTCTCTCTCTCTTTATGGTTTTCGTCTCTCTCTCTCTCTCTTTCCTTGGGACGCGCTTCGCTTCTTGACTTCTCTCCTTTCTTTTTCCTCACGCTCGCGTGTTGTTGTTGTCGCCATGTTGCGGTCGACCGGTCGGGTGGTTGTCTAGGCCGGCTTCGTATGCGCTGGTGTCCACGACTGTTCTCTCCTCCCCCCTACCCCCGTTCTCTTCCATCCGCCTTTTTTTCTGTGGTGGTTTATTTGCCTCTCTCGTATGCAAGCCAAGCGCTAAGAGAGAACGATATCGATTACACCAGAGAGAGGCAATACATACCGGGAGGAAGGTGTTCGCCTCCCTCCTCTCCCACACGCACACACACTCTCTCCTTGCTGCTGCTGTTGCTCATCTTCTTCATCTCGTTTTCTGTGGCGGACACTCGTTGCACTTTCTCCCTCCTTACTCTCCACTGTCACGGGGTGGATCGAGAGAAGTTTTTCCGTGCGACGTTTCTGCAGCCGGGAAGAGGGAGCGAAAGGAACCGGCAGAGAGAGTGTGTGTGTAACGCACGAGCACCCTCATGTGCGGTGGAAGAAATGTGAAGAAGAAAAGAGAGCCCGGGAAGGGGTGGTGTGTCTCTCGCGCACATGCTTTGTCTCTCCTCCATTTGCTTTTCTTTGTGTGTGTGTGTGTGTGGGTGTGTGCCTGTATCAACGTGAGCGTGAGCAGAGTCGTCATCATGTACAGTTAAACAGACAAGGGATGCAAGAGGGGTGGAAAGAGCACCCCAGCACTCGAGCCCTCACGCACGGCAGGCACACACGTTCCCAACAGGTGTTCCCTCTTATACACCAGTGGGCGTACATTAGGCTACGCTGATGTAAAAAAGGGGGGAGGGGGGCGGAAGAGGGCAGCCGTCGGTGAATAATTAAATGAAACTGGATTCCCCCCTCCTCGCCGTTTCGTTCGTTCGTTCTTGGTCATACAAAGGTTGCTCTCTCTCTCTCTCTCGTTATTAGAAGGAGCTGCAAGCGCCTCCAAGGAAAGCTGAGTGGGCAAGAAACATGGAGGCGCAGACACGCATGAAGGCACACCAATAGGTGCCCACACATTCATGCACACGCACACGCACACGCCCACGCACCGCTCCCCCCCTCCCCCTCTCTTTTCTCTTTTCGTGCGACCCGCAGCGTCACGGGCGCAGGGCTGGCTGAGGGACGGGCTAGGGGATAAAGGGGAGAAGAGGGGGACTGTCGGTGCTTGATGCTTCCCTTGCCCTTTTCTTCGGCCTTTCATTTTCTCTCTGATCCTCCTGATGCTTCAGTGCAAGCTTGCATCCCGCGCGTCTGTGTGTATGTGGAGGGAGGGGGAGGAGTGACCTTTGTGGGCAAGTATTAGCCGCCCCGCCCTATTCTCCTCCTTTCCCAAGCGCTTCCCCCCCATTTCTCCTTTTCTTCCCGCCTTCTCTAGGCCTTGATGTATGATCGTCTGTCACCCCCCTCCCCCCTCCCCCCTCCGGAGGGGCGGGGAGGCTCTACTTTCCCCAGGGCGTCCCTTTCAGCATTTTTGTCCCTGCAAAACGGGTAAACGGGCGCATGCGAATGTGTGTCCCCTTTTTTCCCGCTCTTTTTTATCTTCCTCTGTATAGAAGCTTCGGTGTGTGTGTGTGTGTGTCTGTGTGGCGTTCACTCCTTCTCGACGTCGGTGTTCGTTCGTTTTCAGTTACAGTGCCATCGAACCATTTCTCGTTTCGCGTTTGTTGACCAGTCTCTCTCTCTCTCTCTCGTAGATGTTCTCACAGTCTCTCTTTAATTCTGCTGATTCATGTTCATCAATTCACATCATGTACCTCTGCGAGCCCGAGTACACTTTTTTGTGCGCTGCCTGTACGTGCATGTTCTGGGCCGGTTGTTTGTGTCCGTTGTTTATGTACGTTCGCTGTGTTGATATTCTGTCACCGCCCCCCCTCCTCTGTCACCGCCGCTGAAAAAGTGATTCACCATCCCTCACTCCTTGTTTTCCTTCGTTATTTGCCTTCTACACTCTCATTTTCGTCTTCGTTCTGTTATGCTCTTTCCACGTGCGTTTAATGTCCGAGTGACGTGCGTGTGTGCGTATGTGCATGTCTGTGTATATATGTATGCCTATTTCTCTCTCTCAGTTTGTGTGTGTATGTGTGCGTGTGTGTGTGTGTGTGTGTGGTTGAGGTCAGCGTCTGTCACCCTCTTATTCGGCGGTGAAAGGCACACCTCCTGCCACCGTCACCTCATCACCTCAGCAGCATGCTTGCATTCGGTGTGTATGATTACCATCGCCAAGTTTTCTTCGTTGGCAGTCTTGTTGTGTCTGTATGTAGTTTCTGTCATTGCTGTGGTTCTCACCGGATCGTTTCGTCTCCGCCCCCTTCTTGCCACTCGTTGTCGTCTTTCCTCTTCCTTTCTCTCTCTCTGTCCTCATGTTGGTCGAGATTATGAAGGGACCTTCGCTCGCTCTCTCAGTTCCTGTGCCTTTTTATATATTGGTGTTGTGTGGCTGGTGTACCTGTACTTGCGGCTCTCTCTGCGTAACAAGTGATTCATGCACACCTGCTCCCTTTCTCTTGTTTGCGCCGATTGGTAAAGCGCTTCTTTGCGTCTTGCTCTCTGTTGCCCTTTCTCACTGCTTCCTCGTTCGTATGTTGTGTCTCGTGGGCTTGTGCGAGAGTGCACAACTCCTTCTCCGCCCCCCCCCTTCTCTCTCGCTGTCTTCATAACTACTCTTTTTTTTTTAGTTTTGCTTTGCCGGCATCACGGTGATGCCGGCCGCCTCAGCACGTGGCATCAGGCACCAGCACCTGCACTGTGCGAGGAAGCCAGGCAGGCTGCCCTCAGGTACGGTTGCGGGCTCGTGGTCTCGGTGGAGAGGTCTGGGCTGGCGCAGTGCCCAAGAGGCATGCAGTGCTGATCACGCGAGTACTAGCTCACCACAAATTCTTGTTGCAGTGGCATTGCAAAATGGATCTAAACGACACGGAGCAATGTTGCCGGGCCCGGTTCCTTGGCATAGCCGCGTAAGTGCAACCGAAGCACGTGAACTGTGGTTGTGTGTGCGTGCGCATAGTTGTCGATTAACTCATGTCAGAATAACGCGGTGAGGGAAAAAAAAAGTTACACCTTTGGAGCTTGTCTTTCGGTTTAGTGCTGTGGTGTCTCTCCTTCACCTCACTCATACGTTTTCCTGTGCCCCTCTCTCCCTCTGCATCACCTTAACGATCATCAACACCCCCTCCTCCACCTCCACCTCCCCTCCTCTCCTCTCCCCCCACTCGCCTGCCTTTTTGTTCTGTCGCTCATCGCAGTTGCTGACTTACGTTGTTAATGCAAACGACCCCCACCGCCTCTGCCCTTGTCCATATTTCCTCCCTTTTTTCTGTTTTCCTCTTCTCCCTCTCAGCGTCTGTGTGTGTGTGTGTGTGTGTGTGTGTGTGTGTGTGTGCGTGGGTGGGAGGGTGCGTGGGTGGGTGAGCGAAGGGGTGATGGCATGGTTGTTCTCGCCATGTAGTTCTGTTGTGTGTAGGCGGCATGGTTGTTCCAACTCGCTGAAGTCGTCCTTTCTTTTGTTGTTACCTTCGTGCTTACCGTTTACTCCCCCTCTTCCTCTTCTCTCTCTAAGCGTGCGTGCGTGTGCGTGTGTGTGTGTGTGCCATCGTTGGTGTGTTTCTGGTTTTTCTTTTCAGTTGGCTGTGTCTTCGTTTCCCTTTCTCTCTCTCTCTGCGCGCGCGCGCGGAAAGGCAGGGCCCGGGCGTATTTCTACCTGCGCCATCGGAGAGGAGGAGGAGGAAGAAGAGGGGGGAGAGGAGGGCACGCGGTGCCTTCCCACTGCCCCTCTCTCATCTTTTGCCTTTGCTTGGCCTTTAAGGAATAAAAATACCACAAAGCGCCGCATGTAAGACCCGAGCACACGCGCAAAGCATGAAAACACAAGGCAAGAGGGAAAGAGCGGAAGTTGTCTACATCGTCAAGGCGTGAATGAGCCGGGAGATGGGGATCTGCTGTGCCCCACCTACCCACCACACGCACAGGCACTGACGTACATGCGCATACAGAGTCTTCAAGCAACCTGCGTGTGTGCAACCGCGACGGGCCCTCCTCATCTTTCCTCCTCTCAGTCGCTTAGCGTAGTTGAGTCATGAGGTGCGCATGTGTTCATGCCTGCCTGTGCGGGTGTCGAGCGGCGCTTTACCGCCCTCTTCCCAGTGATTCTTCTTGCTACACAGATC
Source organism: Leishmania panamensis (assembly GCF_000755165.1). Lineage (NCBI taxonomy): Eukaryota > Euglenozoa > Kinetoplastea > Trypanosomatida > Trypanosomatidae > Leishmania > Leishmania panamensis. The sequence continues at coordinate 631,558 of NC_025867.1, read as the reverse complement.
TTCACGCGTGCTTTCTAATCAGGAGAAAGGGCCCATTCAATGTGCTTTGATGCATGTATTCCTGTCTCTGAATCTGAACCTCCTGCTACGAGGAGGAGAAGCCGCCAATGGTGGCCAACTGCACCCACGTTCTCTCCAACATACGTTCTCTGCCCCCCTCCTCTCTTCTCTTCTCTCGCTCTCCTGGGACGTCTTTGTGCCGATTATATATCCTCCGACAGTCCTCTTTCTTTTTCCTCCCCCATCGCGAAGACCTCCACTATGCCACCGACTGCGGCGGCGGCGGCACCGGCAACGGTGTTTGCCCGGTATCCAGCAGCCCTCGCGTTGCCCACTGCGGATCCAAACGCCCTCGCCGTGGAGACGATGTTGCGCTTTGCGGAAGTGCGCTGCAGCCGCGCCGACGCTCGGCTTGGAGACCTTTCCTTGACAATATCGCCGGCAGCTCCTTTGTCCTCTGCAGCTGCCGCGACTAACAGCACCGGGGCAGCCAACCCGAGGTCGGAGGTGTGTGCGGGTCTGATGCGTTGTCTCAAGCGCATTGGTAGTGAGGATGCCTTTGAGCCCGTGCCAAGCACCTGCGCTGCAACAGTCCTGTGCGTCGAAGTACTGACGGTGCAGTGTCTCTTTCCTGCCTTTCTCTTCTTCACCCACTTTGACCCTGCTCTCTACAAGGCGACGATGCGCAAGAGCGTCGAGCCCAAAGTGGCGAGCTTCTGGGAGGGGATACGGGGCACGTATCGCGAGCACATTTTGAGGGCGAACCCGTTCTTTTACTCTGGCACCCCCGCTGCCGAGGTGCCGGATGGGAAGCTTTCCTTGACGGCCCTCTCCAAGCTCAAGGAGGTGGGCAGGGAAGTGGACAAGGCCTTTGCCGTGCTGGAATCTTTACGGAAGGCCACGGTCTCAGCGAGTGTCACAACAGACGACATGTTCTTTTTAGGCACCTCAAGGCCAACGCATGTCGATGCGCTCGTGTACGCTGCTGCGTCGAGCTTCGTACACGCCGATCTAAGTGAGGCCTCCGCGGGCGTCAGGGTCCACCAGCGACGGGTGCAGGATGCATGCCCAGCACTTCTCGAGTACGTGGAGCGGGTGCATCACCAGTTCTTTGAGGCAGACAGCGGGGCGTACTGCCTGAAGCCGCGCGAGGCGGCAGCAGAGGTGGACCCGAATGTGGTCTTGGCGAAGGAAGTGGAACAGCAGTACCGCAGTGGGCGACTGCAGACGCTTTGGTGGACGGGTGTGTTTGCCAGTGTTTACTTCTTCATGGTGAACGCGGACATGTTAGTGGCACTGCTGGAGAGGGCTGAGGAGGCCGAGGAGGCGGCGGCGATGGAAGTCGCGGCCGCTGATGAGGCAAACCAGCAGAGCTCGACGTCGTCGTCTTCAGATCGATTGCACGAGCCACAGGGGCTGCAGCTCTGATTCGACCATTCTCGCCTACCGTTTCTTCGCTCGGTGCACAGACTCTCTTACCCCCCCCCCTCTCCCAGTTGATGGCCAAACCTAGCCGCTCGATGATCGACTGTTGCTTTGCTTCTTGCAGTAGGAGGTGCATGCGCACGTGTGCGTCTGTGTTTGTGTGTCATTGCCCACAGCGTAGTTTATCGTTATTGGGGAGGAGAGAGAGTGTGTGTGTCGTATCGTATCGTATCGTATCGTACTGCATTGCACAGCGCATTCGCGTGTGTGTTTGTATGCACTGCCGTCTCGCAGGCGACAACGTCATCTTTTGCCCGCCCTTTTTGCCTCAATTCACCCTCAGTGGCTCGTTCTCTCTCACTTCCTGCCCACATTCCCCCTAACCCTGACGCGCACACACACACACACACGCACACACACACACACACACCACACACCATCATCTTTAAACACTACCGCTACTCTGGTACTTCTCGGCCCCTCCCCTGCTCTTCTTCTTCCGCTTCATAGTGGATCAACTCACACCCCACTTTCGGATTCGATACCGTGTCTTACTCTTCACGTTGTACATCCCCGTGTATTTACTTTGCACTCTCTTCCTCATCCCAGCCAGCACAATCATGCAAGGAACGTGGGGCGTTCTCAAGAGGAACTGCGTGAACTTCATCCCTGGACTGGCACTGTTCGCCAGCCAGTCTCGCGAGGCTTTCACAACGTGGATGAAGATCTACAACCGCGGCTACCAGTACGGCCCTCAGGATTTCTACGAGCAGGCCGAGGTGTATACCCCAGACTACTGGAAGCGCGGCCATTCTCAGGACAAGAACATGTGGGTGGACATGAAGCTTAGCGAGGAGGTGTCGCAGAAGGAGTTGGCCCAGCTCATGCATTACAAGCTGGACCTCTGGCGCATGGCGCATGGCCTTGGCGTTGGCCTGTTCCTCGGCGGCTACGCGCTCATCCCGGCTTTCTTCTGGCTGTCGAGCGACACTTTTTCCCCGTCTTGCTTCTGCAAGACTGAGGAGGAAAAGAAGGCCTGGCGTGAGGCACAGGACATGTACCGCTACCGCAGCGCCCCATCCTACATCATGGACACCAAGTGGCACTTCGACTTCCACGCGTACCCGTGGAACCCAACGCAGGAGCGCGCCTGGGACGACCTGTTTGAGAAGAACAATGTGCGCCGCGACCCCAAAGTGCTGCGCCCGGCCGCTGAGATGTACGACGGGTTTCTGCAGTTCTACCAGATCCGCCGAAAGTCGCTTCGCCACCTCGCCCGCAGCATGAACTTCCCCACCTTCCCGCTGCTGAGCCGCACGTGTGCCAGCACGCGCGTGAAGGACTACTGGAACCTGGCGTGGAATGAGGACTACATGGTGATCACGCAGAAACTGCACAGCCAGATGTCGGACGAAGACCTTCAGGACTATGCCTGGCGCCGCTTCCTAGCCCCGTACGACAAGAACCTTTCGCGCGAGGAGCTCATGACGCGCGTCAATGACTACCATGAGTTCCTTGGCCACAAGTTTGTGGAGGAAGGCAAGGCTCCGAACCTGATCATCTTGACCAACTACGTGCTCGGCTACTACAATGACCCGGCGTATCTCGTGGAGGACATTTCTGCGCTGGATGGTAACGACTTCGAGTACATGGCGCATTACGGCAAGGACGCCTTCCTGCGCCGTCTCGAGTTCGAGAACGGCCCGCTGCGTGATCAGGTCGAGGCTCACACGCAGAAGCTAATCGCCGATCGCGCGGCTGCTGCGGCGAAGGCGGCGACTAAAGCACCTCAGGTGACGGCGTAGAGGAAGTGAGAGGGACGAAAAGGGCAGGCAATGCGTTACGGCTTGGGACGTCTTGCGTGGCAAGCATCCGTGGCAACGAGAGGAGGAGGCATCAACGAGGGCTGCAAAGGGTCCTGAAAGCTACGAGGCGACTGTGACAAGCCCCGAGGGTGGGGGCGGAGATGCTCCCATTTTGGCTTATCCGCCATGCCGCGCGCGCTTTCTCTCTTTATTTCCCCCACTCCGCCTCTTCCGTAGCGCATGCCCCTACAAAGGATGGTCGCCTTGTCGTTCAGGGTTGCCGCCGGCACCCTCCCCCCTCTCACTTTGCTGCGGGAGAGCGAGTGTGTGTCTGTGCTTCATTCGAATGTCTATGTTGGCTCTTCGTCATTCTCTGTCTCTGGTTCGACTCCTTGGCTGTTCAGCTGTGTGTGTGCGTGTGCGCGTGTGTTCTCTTGTCTGTCGGTTGGTTAGTTCTCTAGGAAGTAGGCTATAACGGAAAAAAAATTGACTTTGAGCTCTTTGGGTGTGCCAGTGTGTGGCCCCTCTCCCCCTTCCCCCTGTCTGACTCACGCGTGCCGACCCACACACCCTACACACCCCGACATTGACACCCACGCACCTTCTCACGTGTCACTCTTCTCGCTATCGCTGTTTTTCGCGGTTCTCCCCCATCCCTCTTTGTTCTTGTCTACCCGCGTCGCCAGAGATGATGTTTTGTTGGTCTACACACACACACACACGCTTACGCAGCTCTGAGAGCGCAAAAGGGGAAAGGCTGGAGATGACGGCTTTTTCAGGGGAGGGTGTGTGTGGTCTCAGCATCACGTGACTGCTTTCACCGTCTTTCTTCCTCTGATCCACCTTGTTGTTTCGGTTTCATCCCTGCCGCGGCGAGAGTACCCTGTGTGCGTGCATGTGTGTGTGTGTGTGTGTGTGATCAATGTGCAATGTGCTTGCGAGCGGTGTTGGTGTGCGCGTTTAATGTCGTGGAAAGGTTGTGAACCTCTCTTGCAGTGTAGCACAGACTATAAATGCAGACTTAATGAAGAACGCGGAGGTGGGGTCCCTCAGTTACATTCGTGTCGGTTGGGAGGCGACTCAACTGGTGAACTCCACTAAGGAAGGTGGGAGAGGAAGGAGGCGGGGAGCATCTTCGCGTGATTGGAAATATTGCCACTGCGCCAACTCCACCTTTGACGAGCACATCTTCTCTTGACCACATAGTTCACTCAGCTTTCACGGGGATGATAGTGCAGAGAGATAGGCGCAGATTCCTCGCCTGTGTTGCTTTAACTCCCCCAGAGCCTCATAATGCTGAAGGATGGACATAGTGACTGTGCTGCTCTTCGGCCCCGCTGCCGACTCCACCCCAGTCCCCATTTCTCTCGTAGAATGCCACTGCGTATACCTGCGCCCTTAATGTGTACCTCTCTCGCCCCCTTTCCTCTCCTCTCCTCTCCTCTCCTCTCCTCTCCTCCTCTCTCTTTGTATGTGTGCATATCACCTCATCCACTGATGGGGTGGTGGTGGTGGTGGGGCGCACACGCACACTCATGCGCCACCCCCTCACACCTCCACTTTCACAATCAAAGAGCTACCGTAGCAAGACAGAGAAGCGAAAAGAAAAGCGAATAACAGCAGCACTACCTCCACTCCTACCCGTTACGCAGTCGCTAGAGTCCTCTGCCACCACCCTACCGCCCACCCTCTCCCTCACTGGTGTCATCTCGATTGAGCGATAATGAGCAGCGATCTTGCGGATTTCGACGGCGATGATGTCCGGACCACCGTCGTGGCGGCGCAGCCGATGGGCGTTGGAATGGGCACCCACAGCGCCGTCGCCCTCGGTGGCTTCCAGGACTTTTGTCTGAAGAGCGAGCTCGCGAACGCCATCCGTGAGAACGGCTTCGAGCACCCGTCGGAGGTGCAGCACCAGGCACTGCCCAAGGCGATGCTCGGCGCTGACATTCTCGCCCAGGCCAAGTCGGGTATGGGCAAGACGGCTGTGTTCGTCTTTGCGCTGCTGGAGCAGGTGGAGAAGGCGCCGCAGGGACAGAAGCCGTATTGCCAGGCCGTCGTACTGGTGCACGCCCGCGAGCTGGCCTACCAGATCGAGCAGGAGTTCAAGCGCTTCAGCAAGTACCTCTCGTATGCTACCACCGGCGTCTTTTTCGGCGGCATCCCGGAGGACGAGAACGTGAAGCAGCTGAAGAAGGAGGTGCCGGCGATCATCGTTGGTACGCCGGGTCGCATGAAGGCACTCATCCAGGCCAAGGCCTTTGACACGACACGCGTGAAGTGGTTTGTCGTTGACGAGTTTGACCGCTGCCTAGAAGACGTGAAGATGCGCCGTGACGTGCAGGAGATCTTCATGAAGCTGCCCAAGGAGAAACAAGTGATGATGTTCTCTGCCACGATGACGGATGAGCTGCGTGATGTGGCGAAGAAGTTCATGAAGGACGCAACAGAGATCTACGTGGATCAGCGTGCAAAGCTGACCCTACACGGCCTGGCACAGTTCTACATGAACGTCACGGAGGTGGAGAAGACGCGCCGGCTGGCGGAGATCCTCGATGCCGTGGAGTTCAACCAGGCAATCATCTTCACATCCTCTGTGGAGCGCTGCGAGGCGCTGAGCCGCCAGCTGCAGCAGATGAAATTCCCCTCTCAGGCCGTGCACTCCCGCATGAGCCAGGAGGAACGCCTACGCGTGTACGAGAACTGCAAGGCGAACAACACCCGCATCATGGTGGCCACCGACCTCTTCGGCCGCGGCGTCGACTTTGACCGCATCAACCTCGTTGTGCAGTACGACATGGCCTCCGAGGCCGACAGCTACCTTCACCGCGTCGGCCGCGCTGGTCGCTTTGGTACGAAGGGGCTGACAATCGCCTTCATCACGACAGACGAAAAGGAGATCAAGCGCGAGAACCGCACCTACACGGATGGCAACATCATGAAGGAGGTCCAGGAGCGCTTTGAGATGAAGGTCGAGGAGCTGATGGACATCAAAGCCCAGTTGAATGAGAGCCAGTACATGAATAAGTAAGCCAAATGACAACAAGGCAAGTCCGCCGATGGATATGGCGGCGTGGGATGAAGCGTCTGTGATTATGCCTCTCGTAGTTGTGCGTATTGTGTGTGCATGTGTGTGTGACTTTGCATAAACGAGTACATCTCTCGGTTTGTCATAGAACCTTTTTCGATTTTGTCTCCTTTACCCGCGCCTTCAGGGGAAACTCTATGTCTCTGTCTTGATTTCTTCGCCCTGCGCTGGGTGCTTCTTTTCTGTCCTCAGCAGTTGTGTGCCGTGTCGTGTCGTGTCGTGCGCGGGCCGATGTTTTGTTCTCTTCTTTTCTTCAAGCGCCTGCGGGTCGCGAGAGGGCTGATTGGACAGTAGCGTTGGAAGGGGAGGACGTGCAAGCGTGTAAGTGTGTCCTTCTCTGCTCCTCTCGCGCATGCATACTGCCCCCTTTCCTTTCCCTCCGGCCCCTCCCCTCTCTCTCTCCCCCTCTACCTTCCTCGCCTCGCTTGTGGAAAAGAAGTGCAGGATGTGGTGTTGGCGCCCTCTGCCTCTTTAATATCCGTCTTACGTTGTGTGTGTGTGTGTGTGCGTGTGTGTAATCTTAAACCAACAGAAAGGAACTCCCCCACCCCCATCTCCCTCGTCCTCTCATGACTTGGGGAGAAACGCGGGGTTGTGTTAAGCGGGGAGAATGGGGAGGAGTAGTTGAGGAGACGAGGAGAGTCGCAGGGCAAGGCGGAGTTCAGTGGCACGAAAAGCGGGAAAAAGTCAGTGAGGTGGGAGGCGAAAGATTGGGCAGGGACTATGGCCTCTGCCATGAGTGCGGGTGTCTATCTCGCTCTACATACACGTGTTGTGTAGGCATTGCGAGGCGAAAGCGCATAAGGGGAGCTGGGGAAAGAAAAGAGGTGCGATGACATAAAGCAAAGTGCTTCGGCCCCCCCCCCCTCCACACACACACACACACGCTTTGGAACTGTTGAAGTAGGGGAAAAGGCCGACTAGAGTGGGCGATGCGGACGGCAGGGGCTATAGGAAGGCGACAAGAGGGCAAAAAAGAGAGTGTCGTGGGGTTCGATACACACTCATGAACGCAGACGATTTCAGACACATTGACTTGCCCAACCTTCGAGATCATCTCAGTTGAGGTGTGCACTGGGTGGGGAGGGGTGATGTTGGAAAGTGGGGTGGATGTAGAGTGAAACGACACGAGAAAGGGAACCCTTGACTCTGTTCTTCGTCTCGTTCACCCCTGCGGTTGTTCACTCCACCACACATCAACGATGTCAGCGTGAGTGATTGGCACTGCCCTTTTGCCGAGAAAGAAAGGAGGGGACAAGGCTAGCAGAGTCGGGGGCAGCGGGTGAAATGCGGTCTAGTCTAGCGGGTTGTTTACCTCCCCTCCCCCTCTTCCTTTTCTTATCATGCCCGTCTTCCTCTTTGCTCTCTGCGGCTTCTCCCTCTCTAAGCCTCTCCCTCCTCTATCGCCACTCTCCCCTCTCCTTTCACCCCTCAGCCCTCCCCAGCAGCACGCGTTTATTTGCCCTGTTGTTTGGGCATTCCCTCCGTCTGTCCTTCATTTTCTCCTCACTCCTCCCCTCTCTTATCCTCTCGCGTTTCTGAGGAGTATACGGCCTTCAACAATGCACCGCTAGTGAAAAGGGGAGAAATACGAAAGGAGAAGAATGTGCCCCCGCACTCGACTGGCGACAGCAAGCTGGCACGTCCGATGCATCGCCCTCGAGGGGCGATATCGTCGCTTCTCTCTTCGCCTCAGCATCTCTCTCCCTCATTAGTGTACTGCTCGCTCCGCAGCAGCAGCAGTTTGTGTTAGCACGCGGCGTGTACGAGCCCATCTCTGTGTGACTGTGCATGAGTGTGTCGGTAGCCCCTTTGCCATCGCTATGCAGCGTCTCCTCGAAATGCACTTCCGCTCACGCCTGGATGCGCGTGTGTGTGTTGCCAACGGTGTGCGGGCGCTCCACTTCCGTGGGCCCACACATCTGCCTCGAGGGCAAGGCCGCGCATCGCTGTGACCTAGGTGAGTCGCTCCGAAGTTTGCGGGTACGCGCGTGTGTGGGTGGGTGGGTGGGTGTGTTCTGCGTGTGTCCGCGTAGGCTTGATGCGGCTATCATGTGCTTCGCTTTCTACATGGCTGCGCCATTCCAGCGCCACTGGCATCGAGGCAGGGGGGAGGGAGAAGAGTGTCGCAGAGGGACCACCGATGGGCGGAGGGAGGGCAGATCGTGGCGGTTTATAATGCACTCCTCTGTAGCTCTACGCGCCTTTCTCTCTCGCTATTGCGGTGCTCCTGAGCGCTTTGGGTGCCTTCCGGCCGTTCTCTCGCTTCTCACTACGCCCCTTCGTCGCCTCGAAGTGCTCTGCACGCACGCACGCACCCCCCCCCCCACATACACACACAGACAAATTATGCGTGCACGGAGGGGTGACTCGCCATCCTTGTACGGACTCCACCAATTCTCTGTATGTATGTACGGGTTTCTGCAGACTGCTGGACAGCAGCGAGGTGAAGGCGCCAGTAGGATGGAGGAGTCGGGGCAACTTTACTGCTTCCCTCTCCCACTCTTCTCTGCTTAGGGAGACAGCGCACCGGACTGCCACACCGAACTTTCGGCCTCGCTGGCTGTTGTCGGTGTTACTGCGACACCAGCTGCTCACTAACCAGTGATGGAAATGATGAACGTTAGTGGGGAAAAAGCGAAGACACGAACGAGAATTTCGTAGTTCGGCAGGCATATGCCCACCGCCCCCGCCACTTCCCTCACACACACACACACACACACACACAATTTCCTTGCCAGGAACACGGCTTTCGAACTGGAGCTTGCGGGCCTCTTCAGTCCCCCCCCTGTCGGCTCCCTCCTCGCCCACTCGCCTGCACCTCTCTCTCTGCCGCAGTCTGCTCTGCATCATCGCAGGCGTGGAAAAGAGTGTCTGTGCCCCTCCTTGCAACCATTTCTTGGGTGCCGCACACACCCTCCTCTGGCCCCCACCTCGCGCTTTCGCATCGCCACCTAGGCGCATGCTTTCTCCTCCTCCCTCCCAGTCACTGCAGCTTCTCATCGATGCCCAACCTCTCTCTCTCTCTCCCCCATCCGCTTATCGAGCTTCGATCCTTCGCACCTCTATTTAAAATGCCCCGCTGATGTTTACACTCGCATGCGCGTCACGTCCAGTCCGAAAGGAAACCACGTCACAGCCACACATACACTGACACACGCAGAGATACACTCCCTCATCAGCATACCCGTCCGTATAGCTCATTCTTGTTCTGCACGACAACAGTGCAGTGAGGACATCCTACCAGATTCATTTCTCGCCGTGACTCACTGCAAGCGTGGGTGCATACCTGCTCCTTGACGCATCGCCTCTCTGCCTGCTCGTGCGTGTCCTTGGCACCTTTTCTCATCTCCTCTCCCTCCCTCCCTCCCTACTGAGCACAGCGGAAGGATCACCACGCGTAATCGGCTACACCGCTTTCCCTTTTTGCCGCCGCTGTTGCTCTCAACGTGTGCTTATCTCGCTGTTTGGTGGAGGAAGTGTGGCTTTTTCCCACGACACGCGTACATCAGGCGTTTTTCTACTTCCCTTTCCTTCGTCTGCTTCTTTGTTTGCTTTCTGTTGTGCGTAGTCGTGGCTGCCGTGTATCTCGCTCCTTTCTCCTTTCCTCGGCCCCCCTCCCCCCAATCTTGCGTAGCCACGCGAGCGACGAAGGTGGATTCCTTCATACGGCATCCGAAGGGCACTACGAAGGAGAGTCGCACCCGCTCGCGGCTGCCCAGATACGTCGATCCAGACACCAAACTGCCCACCACTTTTCTGCGTTACTTCACTCGAGATGCACATCTACAGCAAAGACCAGCAGGCGTTTCACCTGCAGCGTACCGCCGCGGAGAAGTGGTGGTCGCGCATGAACACGTTTATCGTGGTGGTGCAACTTGCGTGCTTCCTCTCTGTTATCATCCGCACAGTCTCTGCTGCATCGAACTCCATGACGAACAACTTCTTCGTTAACTCAATCCTCTCCCTCACGCCGCCGTACATTGTAGATGGCTGCGTCTTCAACGTGACCCGGCGCCACGCCTTCTTCAACAATGTGCAGTTCTCGATGAGCAAAGACAACATCGGCTACTTTGTGAGCCGTGGTGTGCTAAACATTCGCTACTTGATCGCTCTCGCCGGCGTGCACGTGGTGGTGAGTGCGACAAATCGGCTGTTGTTCGAGACGAACACCCACGAAATCCGCTACCACTTCGTGATCTTCCGCAAGGACATGCTGACCACCTGGGAAATCCTGCTGATGGTGCTCGCCTTCGTTGTGACCCTCGGTATTACAGAGGAGAACCGAATCATGACAAACTACATCACCTTCTGCTCTAAGCAGAGAACCGTCAGCAACAGTTTCTACCACTCGGTGCAGCCGTACACGGAGCTCATCGTGTCGTACATCGTATCCATTGCCGCGACGGTGATCAACGGCGCGTTTGCGGTGTGGAACCTGTCGGACAAGAACCCGCTTGACATCATGCGGCGCGAGGCAAAGCAGCGGCAGGAAGAGTGGAAGAAGATGATGCAGCAGTACTATGGAGTGAGTTACCCTGGCACCACCACCACCACCACTGTGAGCCCCAACGAAGACGCAGCAGCCGCACCCCCTGCAAGCGGCAATGGGTCAGCTAAGGACGGCGAAGCAGGCCCGCTACAGCATCCCCACAACCGCACCACTCACAAAGGACTCGGTCATCGCCTCACTGCGATTTCATCATCGCTGCGGCGGCGGCGCTCGCACTCGGAGAACTCGCTGGAGCTGGACGTGCTACAGCCGTCATTGCAGCCCGCACTGTCGTCGTCTCCACAGCAGGCGCAGGGGGCGCCGCAAATCGGCCCAAGCGTCAGCCGCCCCCTAACCCCGCTCTTGAACGACGAGTACGACCAGGTGGAGATGCCGGAGATGCGCCCACAGAGAGTGGGTGAAGGCACCCTTGATAACAATGTAGGATCTCCGATTGCCATGATGGGTGGTCCCAGCGTCGTTATGGACTCCTCCCACTCTGGTCAGTACGACTTGCAGGAAGTTTATGATGACGTAGACGATGAGCGCGGCGCTACCGTGGAGGACGACGCTAATGTCGGTTTCCTTCAGGGCGGTGAGGCCTCTTATGGTGCTGGTATTGTGAACGGTGGCCTTCGTGGCCGCATCCGGAGTGGCTCGGACGCATCGACGGCTCTTCTGGCCACCCGCGTCGCCAACGCGCCACCGCCACCGCCACCACCCGTGTACAGTGGTGATCATCGGCAGTGGCCGCAGATGAGCCGAGGCTCGATGCTGGCGCCGCCCTCTCCACTGCAGGGTGGGGCTGAGACCACAGACGACACGGTGCAGTTGCAGTGAGGTACGTAGGGAGCAACAAAAAGGTGCGAGGAGGAAGGTGGCGGTGGCACCAGCAGGGGTTTGCGCTTTGGGGTGGCAGCTTCGAGAGCTGGAAGGTTTCGGTGATACTGTGGATTCATTAGAGTAGAGTGACTAACCATCTTTGTGTGTACCTGTTGTTCTGTCAAGGCGTTTGCTGTGAGTTTTTTCATCCCTCCCCCCTGTACCTCTCTCCTCGTTAGCGTCTCAGCTAGCTGTGGGCGTACGTATGCCACCCCCTCCTTGTTGGTCCTATTCTGTTGCCGGTGATCGCATGGTGTGGTGGCTGATTGACGCTTTCAAGTTTTGCTCGTCGCCCGTGTACGTATGCGTGTGCTCTGCAGCCACTTCCGGACGCCTCTAGTGTCAAGGTCTTTGCGACCGTGATGCATCAGCATCTGTCCCTCCCCTTCCTCCTCCTCCTCCTGGCTCGTACCTTGCGCTCTTTTTCTCACTCTCTGAAGCGCAGTGTTTTGCGAGAAGGCGTCACCAATCATTTTTCCCCGTCTCTTCTGGTAGTGCTCGGCGGGTGGTGCTGATGAGTAGAGCGCCTCCGCCCCCCCCCTTCTCTCGTCTTGCTTTCTCTTTTGATTTCGCACACTGCGTATTTACCGGCATGCCGACGTTCAACACATGTCGCGCCATTCGCCTGCAATCGACGTGAAGAAGTGAGGGACGCATCAACGGCGAGCAGCGCGTGATGCCCACCTGCGCGATGTGTGGAAGTGCCTGTGAAGGAGAGGGGGTGGGTGGGTGTGCTCTGCCTTCGACATTCCTGAGTGTGCTTTCAGTCTTCGAGAGACTAGCGCATCCCAGGAGAGTCAGAAGTGGCTCGCGGTGAATGCCCATTCGCGCCAGGGTAGGAGTTGCAGGCCTGCGTGTGTGAGCCCAGCAGTGCATTTTTGGCCGCGTTCAATGCTACCTGCTCAGTGCTCCTTTTCATGCGTGGCTCCCCTCCCCCCTGTGTCCCCCTATCCCTCTCCCATGACATGTCTGCTTCTCTTTTTGGATACTACTTCACGACCTCCCCTTCCCTCTCTCCGCGCCCTGCTCCCATCGACTCTACGAACTCATACATACGCAACCACATGCGCCTACGCCATCTCTCAGGACGTTCTGCGCAACTCCTCTCTTCTTGACCTCAAGAACACCATGTCCGCTGTACCTCAGTACTACCATGCGCATCAGGTGGATGCCACCATTCAGCACCAGAAGGCGTATCAGCGCCAGACGGCGGTAAATGAAAACATGCACCGCCCGAGTCGCAAGCACGTCAACAAGTCTGGCCACATCCGCTACGCCAAGAAGATCGGGCTGGGCTTCAAGACCCCGGCGAAGGCGCTGAACGGCAAGTACATCGATCGCAAGTGCCCCTTCACGAGCAACGTGGTGATCCGCGGCCGCATCCTGCGCGGGATTGTGCACTCCACCAAGATGCACCGCACCATCATCATCCGCCGCAACTACCTGCACTTCATCAAGAAGTACCAGCGTTACCAGAAGCGCCACAAGTCCCTGGCTGTGCACTGCAGCCCCGCCTTCGACCCCAAGCAAGGTGATGAGGTCGTTGTTGGCCAGTGCCGCCCGCTGAGCAAGACAATCCGCTACAACGTGTTGGAGGTGGTGTCGAAGAGCTCTGCCGACAAGATGGGCAAGAAGTTCGCCAAGAACTAAGCAAAAGGGTTTCCCCTTCGTATTTACTGCCCATGGCACTCGGCGATCGCCGGCGGGCGTGGTGGCCTTCGCTTGTGTCTTTCTCTGCTCACGTTGCGCCGTCCCGGACTTGTGGTTTATTTTGCTCATTTCTCTCTCTCTCTCTCTTGCCTGTTCCTCTCATCAACCTCTTCTCAGACGGAAACACGCCCATGCTCGCACAGTGGCTCCGTTATGTCTCTCAGGTGTGTGCATGCGTGTGCATGCGTGTGGATGTGTGTGTGTAAGGCAGCGTGAGGGAAGGGGGGGAGGCAAGAGATAAGAAAAGAGAAGAGGGCAGAGGAGGAAGTGTGTTGTTCATCTCGTTCTTTCCTTATTTTTTCAGTTTGATTTCATGAAACGGAAGACAAAAGAGACGCCCCGCGCGGCTCCCCCTCGGCGCCGAGGCTTCTCTTGGCCTCATCCATCTCTGTGGGCTGCGTCACAAGACATCCAGCCATCCTCATCTCTCTATTTGTCTCTCCTCTCCTCCTTCCCCCCACCTTGCTAGCCGCTTCTTTTGCCTCTCTACGCTTCCCGTTCCACCACTCTAGATCTTACCCCCCCCCCACCTGCAAAGGTCTCGGCGGTGGTGCGCCCCGTAAAGCGGGGTACTCAACTGTACTGGCGTCTGTGGGTGAAAGTGCCGCACATTCCCTCTGTGTCTCTCCTCCCCCCAAAACACACCTCCACGCGCTTAGCAAGAGCGCCTCATCCGTGCGGTAGTCAAGCACGTCCACGCGATGTGCTCTGTGCGTGGCATCTTTACCCCTACGTCTTGCCTTTTTCTGGCCGTCTACACCCCCCGTCACGTACGGCGATTTTGTCGTGCTTTTCGTCAGTACTCATCTTTGCCCGTGTGCGATCTCCAGCTGCCCTCTCTCTCCCTCTACTGGCCCAGATGTGTGCGTGGCGTTATTCGGCAGGCAACAACAACGGCGGTGGAGCGCCCGGCGCATCGACGCCTTTCTCAACGGGACTCGGCAGCAGTCAGGTGAGCAGCACCGCTGGTGTCCTTCTCCGACAGAACGCCAGTTCAAGAGTCAGCAGTAGTGGGTTTGGCCGCATTGACGAGTCCGCCAACACCGCAAGTGCACGCGTCCCGCTCTCTGCTGCTGCGGCTGACACGCTGGCGGCGGTGGGTCAACAGCGAGGCGTCGCGCGTCTGTTTAGCGACGACGACGCCGTCGATGAAGAAGAAGTGTATGCAGAGAGCGATGAGAGGTACGACAGGGACGACGGCAGCCACGGAGGAGGGCGATTACTTTCTGCAAAAGCGCCGGGGTCTGCCGGCTCGCTTCCCACCCCAGCGCTCATGAAGACGACATCAAGGAGCGGCGGCGCCGCTGCGGGTCCCAGCGGAGGTCTTACTAGTAGCACTGCGGCGGAGCGCGCTGGCGATTCCGCTGTCGCTGCTTTGACTGCGCAGCGCAGTGCGCTAATCGCCGCAAACCTCTCGCGGCAGCTCTTCAAGGCCAAGATGCCAAATAGCACCGCCTCGCCCAGGTACCAGGATGAGCTAGACGAGGAGGACGTCGATCAGCTCTCCGCTGTCGATCGAGATTTTGTGATGAACACAAAGGACCTCTTCGAAGATGTCGACGCGGAGCTGCTTAGCGAGGACTTCGTGCCGCACGAGCACGTTGTCGGCATCATTGTTTCGGAAACCACCGGCGGCGAGGCGTCGCTGCACGAGATCGACGACAACTTGATGGACTACAAGGACCTCGAGGCTGAAATCAACGCGGACCTTGCCGACTACATCGACGCTCACCACCAGGAGTTCAACAACGCCATCTACGACTTCTCCGAGATGGTACTGGCGGTCTCCGGCAGCGACGACACACTGGCGCAGTTCAAGAAGGAGCTCGCCGACGCAGTAGGCTCGCTGGAAAGTCACGCTGGGGAGCTCAAGGTGTTGCGGCTGCGTGCCGCCAAATCACTGTTCATGGTCGATGCGTTCAAGCACATCCAGGAGGTGGTTCTCGCCGAAACGGAGGTGAAGGGTCTCATACAGAATCGACACTACCTTGCGGCAGTGCAGAAGCTGCAGACGCAGGCGCGGCTACTCGCCAGTGACGAGATGAGGGGTGTACGCGCGGTACAGACTCTTCGCGACACACACAACGCTACCGTGTCGACGCTGCACCACCTTATTATCGACGACCTGCTGGCGTGCGTTTTTCGGCATGAGCGCCTTGTAGAGGCGGATGCGCAGCTTCTGCAGGCGTTACTTGATAGCAGCGAGCGTGACACGAAGGACACCCACGTGGCTGCTCCAAGCGTGCAGGACGCCATCTATACGTATTGGAAAGGAGCCAATATTAGCACATCCGGCAATGACGGCACGGTGGAGGAGGAGGACAGTGCGGGCGAAACTCACCGAGAGGGCGACGGCGGCGGCGGCGGCGCCTCGACACACGGCGGCACCACTACAGACTCAGCGACGGCGGCGGGTGCAGGCAGGCCTGTCAGGAAGGAGCACACACTCGCTGCGATCATCGAGACGCTCACTGATGACCCGACGGAGGACCACGTGTTTAGCAACTACCTCAAGTTTGTGCCTCTCAGCATCAAAAGCCTCATGATGCTGGGCAAAATTGATCGCTGCCACGAGACATTTTTTAGTCGCGCGACGCGCAATATTGAGCGCTTTATCGCCCACTTTATATCGCTGTACGACGCATGGCGGCGTCGCACTCGCAACGGGGTGAGTCTCAGCAACGACGAGGCGGAGGCTGCCATTCGCGGCACGTACGTGCGCGCCCTCGACCTCGCCAACGACCTCATTTCGTTCGACGAAGCCGTGGCTACCATTCAGGGGCGCGACCTGCACTCGATGCTCGGGGCGCTCTTCACCGAGCTAGAAAAGGTCCTTCGCAACGCGGCGTATCTGCAGAAGGTCGTCTTGGTGGCACACTTCCCTTTTGTGTCCTCCTTCGTTGTCCAGCCGGTCCCGTTTTCACCGGAGGCGACGTCGAGCCAGTGGAACGTGGTGGATGTCCCGTTGCGAAGCGCAACGTGGCTGCGCGACACGCTGACGACGGCACTAGACTACGCTCAGAATAGCCTGCCCAAGGTACCAGCTACGCGTGATGAGTCGTCGTCGAACTCCCTGCACGCCAGTGGTGGCGACCAAGACGCCGATGATGTCATGACAAACTTCTTGAGGTTTTTCAACGTGGATGCCGTGCTGGCACCTCTGAAGACCGAGGCGGTGGAGAAGGATGCTGCTCCTGCAGCAGCTGCAGCCGCAGCGCCCTTAAAGCTGAAGAGGTCTGGCAGCGTCGAGTCGGTCGCTGCGAGCGACTCCTCCCCTTTCCTCAGCTTCGACCAATGTAAGCCCTTTCTCACGTTACGGGGCATCTGCGACCTTGTCGACAGCGCGTGCGCGCAGACGCTCGCTACGTACCCCTCCACTCCTAAGGCGGTGCTGCGCAAGCTGCAGCTGACCCTCACCGCTGAGCTGCGAGATGCCGTACGGGTGAAGCTGGTCGCGGAAGTGCAGGGGATGTTGCAGGAGTGGGACCTGCAGGTGTTGTGGTCGCAGCTGAACTACCACATCGAGCTTTTCTTCCACGCCATCTGCGACGCAAAGGAGGCGCAAGACGAGACCGACGACGCTGTCACGCTGCTGCCCTTCCTTCGTCAGAAGAACTTGATCAGTCGCGTGCAGCGTACTGCCAACATCTTGCAGGATTCTGACAAACAGGGCGACGATGCATCCACGCTGGAGCGTCTTTTGTCTACATTCGAGTCCGGCGGCGTGCTGCGCATGATGGAAGAGACGGGCACCGTGTCGTTCAGCCTGGTCGGCGCGGTGAAGAAGGCGCAGGCAGACCTCCGAAAGGTTAGTGAGGGGCAGACACGCCAGTTGGAAGCCATGCAGAGCGACACAGCCAAGTTCATGGCGCTCGCGGACAGCGGCCAGGGCGGCGGTGGTGTGAGCGGGGCACGGGCACCACTGGTACTGCTGCACGCGAACATGCTGCGCCGCTGGTTTGTCTTCACCGCGATGAACGCTCTGACGTGCTACGTGTGTGCGGCACGGTTCTACAGCCGCTGCTGCGACCGTGTTCCAGAGTTCCGCCTGCTCAGCGAGGAGAGCTGCATCGTTGGCTTCTTCAAGCGCTTCCTGCGTGCCACTTACATTCCCACCCTACACGCCTTTCACTCGCAGCAGCTGCAGCTGCTGCTCATGAGCATCGGCGACAACGCCGGCAACAGTGCTGCAGGAGCGGCGCCGCCTGCCTCTACGCCGCTTGCAGGCACGGACCCCACGGCGCAGCGCAGCGGCAAGGCGCCGACGGCGATGAACACACTCAACGGCGCTTGGCCGGCGGTTGTCGTGGACGAGGTGCAGTACCCCATCCTTGCGTGTGTGCAGTATGTGGGGCAGGTGCTGGCGAAGGTGAACAACGTGCGCGACATTCTTCCCAAATCCCTGACGGAGGAGGTGGAGCAGAACACGTCGGAGGCGCTTATCATGGAGCTGGTGGTATTCCTGAAACGACAGGTACAGTGGCTCGGCCGCGGCACCCTCGCCCACCGACTGCTGAACAGGCCCTTCGCGGACGCGTTTGCCGGCATGCCAAATCGCAAGTGGGCTGCTCTGGTGGACGAAGAGAATATCATGGAGGCACACAAGTACATTGATCAGGACCTCTACCGCTACTACCAGTTCAACAGTAATGAACGGACGAGCGGGCACGAGTACAACTCGACGGTGTCCCTGCTGGAGGCGATGCGCATGTTAGAGACATCGTTTGCCGTCTCCCCTGGAGGTGGCGGCGGTGCGGATGACGCGGAGGCAGAGTTGGATCGGCAGATTGGCCGGATGGAGCCACGGGACATCTGCGTGCACGACGACAGCACCCTCGTCGCGTTCGCGCTTCTCTGCACCTCGGCCGAGTGGCTGTGCGATTTGCTGCTACGCTACCTATGGCCGAGCCGACGCACTGCGCACAACTACACGGACTGCTGCGTGCCGGGCTACTGCTTTACTCAGGAGATGCGCATCAGCGCTGGTACCTCCTCGGAGTTTATCGACAGTGACTACGCGGCGCAGCAGAAGGTCCGCCTTTCGAGCCACCTCGTGCGTCTCTGCTCGATTGCGCAAGTCGCGCTTTTTCACCTGTCTGTTGAGGCACGCTTTCTTGCGTTTCTGTTTCTTCCGCAGCTGCGTGATGTATCATACGACGTGGTAGCGGTGTCGAGCGCCGCCGACATGTTCGTCCAGGCGTACGCGCGGCGTGTGCACAACTTCTACGCGATCCTGCGCCAGCACCTACACGCGAAGAAGATCAAGTACACGTGCCTGACTGCTGGAAAGCCGGCGAGTGAGTTAATCTTGATGGAGCTGGCCCATCTCCGCAACAAGGCCATCTCGCAGGCCGGTCTTATGCGACTGCGAACGGACCTCCTGGTTATGCAGACCACGCTGCAGCTAATTCTCCCAACCGACACCGACGTGCGAGAGGCGGTACCGCGCCTTTTTCTCCGGCCGGCACTATTTCTGCGGTACATCTTCAACAGGGACGTGGTTAGCGAGATTGTGTCCAGCTTGGACTATCTTAACTTCTCCACGAAAGAGGTGGAGGTGCTGATTCGGCTTGTTTTTCGGCAAGTGTCCGGCGCCAACGACGATACACTGGCGGTGCAGCACATTCAATGGTTCTACCAGAAGCTCAAAATTATTCAGAATTTGCGCTACTCGAGCACCGATGCTGGCAGCCGCGGCAGTATTGGCAAAGCTTCGCTGCAACCTGCTGCCCATGACACATCTAACGGCGGCGTTAGTGGTGATACACCGTCGTCGTTGGTGCCGCTATCCAGAAACGCGGCTGCTGTGGTTGCCGCCGCGCTGGACGGCGGGGATGACTACCACAACAGCGCTTTCAGCTACGACGAGGGCGGCTCGGACGCGTCGGATTCGCAGCCGCCACCGCTACCCCTTTTATCCGCCACTAGGGGTCGTCAGTCCGCCCTGGGTGGCCTCGCTGCATCGCCTAGCATCTCAGTTCCTTCAACACCGGTGCCGGCACCACTGCCTGCCTCTAACGCCGCGGCCCCAGTCAGCACACAACCTGCGACCACCAGTGAAGAGGACGAGGAAGACGAGGAAACACCAGAGGTGTCGACGATGCAGCGATCCGTTCGCCAGCCACAGCAATCTCCCATCATTCCAGGCGCTGCCGCGGCTCGCTCATTCACGTCTGCTACTGCTGCTGCTGCTGGTGGTGCAGTGGCGGCAGCGCTCGGCAGTCGCTCGATGCTTCACGCGGCCCCCACCTCGCTGCAAGCCACGCCATCTCCATCTTCCTTGAGCAGCGCCGCTGCAGTGAAACCAGCGCTGGCGCGACCGGCTGTTCCGCCTCTCGCCACGGAGCCTTTGAGAGGCGCATCTGCAACGGCACCCACCCCATCCGCCAAGACCGGTGCTGTGAAAGTGGAGGAGCCCAGCGAGGACGAAGACGATGAGGAGTACGAGTACGAAGAGGAGGAAACTTCGGAATACGAGGAAGATGAGGGAGACGAGGAAGATGAGGAAGACGAGGAAGATGAGGAAGATGAAGAAGTCCCAACCTCAGCTACTTCTGTCAAGAGGCCACTGCATCCTCCGCCCCATCCAGCGGTAGCCCCAAACAGCAGAGCTTCCATGGCTAGCGGGGGACCATCTGCATCGACCGCCTTCGCCCGCAAATGAGGCGGCGGCGGTGGGGGTGAGGGAGGGGCGCCGGTACGCGATGCGTGACTGATCTGCGCCCTTCCCGTTTCATTGCTCCCCGTCCCTTATGTGCGTGGTCGTTCCCATCTTTGCCGCACCACTGGAACGGATGCCTGTCTTGTTCGTGCTCTCCCACAGGGCTGCCTTCTCTGCCGCCTTGTCTGCTTGTGTGTGGTGGCACTGGAGTTCCTCTTCCCATTCCTCTCCACGCGGTGATCCCCTCCCCCCTTCGGCAGATATGGGGGGGTGCCACGCGCACTTGACTTGTAAAAGAAGTCTACAAAGTCGTTTGCTCCGGTGTGTCTCTCGCTTCTCACGTCCTGACTATAGTTGGTCTCTCGTTCTCTTCTTGGCCGCCTCTTCCCCTCTTCCTCTGATGATGCCCGCTACCTCAGTGCATGGCATCCGGAGTCCACTACCCACTCTGTAGGAGAAGGACCCATCGGCACTTTCTGCTGCGGTCTAGTGCGCTACATATGCCTCGTGTGAGTGATCTCACCCCGTGACGAGTGTCGCCTCGATTTCCTTCTCCGTCCTTGCACCACCGTTCAACCCTCCCCCCTCCCCCCCACACCCACCCACACACACCCACAAGGCTCATTTTTCACCCATTAACGAACATATTTTGGCCCTCTCACTCGCTCACGCAGACGCGCTGGTGTTCGTCCATAGCGCAAGCAGGCGCATCCTCTCTCTTTTTTTTTTCGAATGCACACCCACACACACCGTAGAAGTTGAGACACACTCATGTAGAGGTGTGAACAAAGGGCACCTGACGTACTGTCACGCACGAAGAGGCGGGGAGGCGGAAGCAAGAATGACGCTGCTTGCCCCCTCTGCCCATTACACCCACTCGCACGACGTACGCACACCGCTGTTTCTCACTGCGTTGAAGCCGAGCGCCTTGTCGCTCATTCACTCGTCTCTTCTCACCCCCCCCCCTACCCTCTCTACCCTCTGCTCAGATGGAGAAGACTCGCTGCTGCAGACACTGCGGGTGCGCGATACGTTATTGCCCGTGCTGCGGCGCCGAGCTCGCTGGAAAGCGCGACAACGCGGTCAAGGGCCTCAGCAGTGGTACAGGTGGCCGCCTATTGTCTTGTAACTATTCGTTTTCTCCTCACACGGCCGCTGACCGCGCTGAAGGCAGTGGTACCCCGGCGCCGTGTTGTCATAGCACGTCGGCCTGGCGGGAACGACTACCACATCGCGCCGTCAGCGCCTACGAGGTGTACCTGGCCATAGTCCATGGCTTCGTCGTCAAGAAGGGCGATGAGGAAGCGGACGCTGCTAGGGCCGTTGCACTCACACCGGCGGCAGCGTCGGTAGCAGAAGGCGGGCAGCACAATGATGAACAGATGCGCGGTGCTGCTTTGTCGTGGCTGCGTATGATGCCTGCGGAGAAGCGTGTCTACGAGGTGGAGGCACAGTTGTGGCAGGCTCGACTGGCAACAGTGAGCCGAGAGCCTACTACCTCCGCTGTAGCAGCTGCTACGGCCTTGCGTTCGTCTACAGCAGCGCCAGCCTTGGCGCATAACTTGGAGGAGGGGTCTTCATCGGCCGCTGCGGAGCTCTACACGCTACCTTTGGCGGAAAGACTGTTGCCACAGCAGCCGGCATCGCGTCTCGTTGCAAAGGTCTCGTCAAAGACGCTCACTTCAGAGCGCCTGCCCCGCAGCAAGACGAGCTTCGCACTGTTCCGTGCGAACGTGAAGGGGCGGCGCAAGATGAGCATGAAGGAGATCGCCGCCGTGTGGCGGCACATGTCAGCGGAGGAGAAGGCACCATATGACTCGGCGGCAGCGAACCAGCGCACCGAGCAGCTCCTCTCGCAGATACCGTCAGCACCGGGCAGTCAGTCGTGACACTCGCACGGCTGCAGTGCTTCAGACGAAAAAAAAGGCCACGGGGGGAGGCCGCTAAGGAAGTACGAGGAGGGGCGCTTGGCATCAGCCCCGCGTCTTTGCAGCTCCTGCGCACCGACCCAGATACACATATCCCTCTACATCAGCATGCTCGTGGCCCTCTTTACAAGCCCTGCGCTTGAGCTCTGTGCACCGTCCTTCTCTTTTCCTTTCTCCCTCCTACTCCCACAGACACGCACACAGGATTTCTCGGTGTGTCCGCGGAAGCCGTGCGTGTGTGTGGGGGGTGTGGGGGAGGACATCTGCTCTCGTTTTCCTCTTGATTATCTTCCCAGACCAGAACAAGACGCAGGCAGCGTGAGGCTGCATCACCCGCCCCTCTCCAACACTCGTGCGCTCACGCAGAATGACAACCGTGCGTGTTTGTGCGTGGGCAGAGACAGACGGAGGAGGGAGGACGCGCTCACCCTCCCTCCCCATTTTCCGCTTTTTCCCATTCTTGCTGGATCATCTCTGAAGCTGCACTGTTCACACCCCTTCTCCCATGCTAACGCTTCCTCACCCCATGCCCTCTTTCCTCTCGCATGTCCACACGTGCATATCATTTCATCTCACACACGCTGTTGCTCGCATTCGCTCCTTCCCTCCGTTACTTTACTTTGCGTATCGCCACGTTTCTAAACGTGTGAAGTCAGAGGGAGAGCGGATCACTGACAGCAGTGAGCACACCGACGCCAGGAACGAAGAAGAAGCCACAGTACTTACGGTGTTGCACGGCTGCAGTGTGTCGCCTACACGCGGATACGTGGCTTGTGTGCCGGAGCTCAAGAAACACAACACGGCACATATTTTTTTCGTTTTTTGTTTTGTTTTCCTCACTGGTCTCATGGATACCGGCGCACTTGCACCCACCGACAGCCAATCAAAGCAGTAGCACCAAAAAATTCAACGGCACACAGCAGCACCCAACGACTTGCCCGTTCGACGTAGAAGGATACGAGCGAATCAAACGTGAGAGGGGGCGCAGGGGAAGAGGTCGCCGTAAAGGACGGTAGACTGCGTCCATCCTCAAACCCACGCTCCACTCACGTGGAGAAAAACAAGACAAATAAAACAATACAAAAAAAACTGGAGGAGCGTCAGTGACAGCAGCGCGGCTGAGGGATCGCTGTGACTTTCGTCGCTCACAGCGGCTGTCTTTTCATCGCCGTCATACACACACACACTCGCACTCGCACTCGCACTCGCCCACCTCCTCTGTTTTCCTTTCAGCTGCCTCTGTGAGGAGACGCCCTCGATTGCGCCTTCTCCTTTGGCTTTTTCATTTGTTTTTCTTTCCCCCCTGTCGACACCTCTCTCTTACACTTTCCCTTTTCGTGTGCGCACGTGTGGACGCTCTCCTCTCGAAGGTCTCTTGTGCTTCTCCTTTGTGCTTTGATTTGAGCCTCTCAGACCGCCCATTCTCTGCGTGGCGTGCTACTTGGTGCACCTGTCTGAACCTCTGTGCTCTCCCTGGTGTTCTTGCTTCTCTAGGCACTTACGTTTGTCTTGATCTCACGTGGCTCATTATCATCTCCTTGCTTGCTTCGGTTATCGTACTTCCCATCTCCGTGCGTGTGCTCGTGTGTACCTTTCCATCTCTGAGCCTTTCTTCAAAATTTTTTTCCCTCCTCCTCGCCCCCCCCCTCCCCTCTCTCCCTCCCTCCCTCCATATCGTTGCACACGCTGACTGTTGTAGCTCAACTCACTTTTTGTGCGTCGATACGGAAGAGGGCGTACACACACACTCTCTCTCTTCTAGTTTACTCCTCTTGTCTTTTGTTCTCTTGTTGTTGTTAGGCCACCTCACTTGTGTTCTCTTTCGCTCTTTCTCTCTCTCTCTTTCCATTTCTGATCTGCTTGCTGATTCCTCGTCTCTCTTTACGTGTGTCGTGCTGTCTCTGATTTGCGCCTCCTCGTCTGTCTGTGTGGGTCTGCTGGTGTGTCTTTTCTTTGCCGGGTCGCCCCCCCCTCCTCCTCCTCCTCTTCTCTCTTTCCATCTTCTGTATGTTTACACTGAGTCATTTATAAAGCGCATCTCTCCCTGCGGGTGTGCTTACCTGTGTCTCCCTCGCTCGCTCGCTCGGTTCTTCAGCTGCATCCCGTCGCCACTCTCTCCTACGCTGCTTTTATATTTTACGCGGTCATTTGACTGGTCGCGCATTCTTCTCTTTTCTTTCGTGTTTCTCGGCTCTCTCTCCCTCTCTCTCTCTCTCTGTGCGTGTGTGCGTGCGTCTCTGTTCTTCTTGAGTGTCTCATGTTGTCGTCTTCTCTTTCCGTCGTCTTCGCTTCGAAAACACCTCTCCCCCCTCCCTCTCCCCATTCCCCCCTCTTTCCCCCTCTTCCACCCCCCTCCCTCTCTTCCTCTCCTCGTTTGTATGCCGTGACGTGACACTTTTGTCTCTCGACCTCCCTTTCTTCTCTGTGCCTCCCCCCTCTGGTCGTTTTCCTTTCGTTTGACTTTGAGTCTTCGGACCGTTGTACCACTATCTCTTCCTCGGCAACCAAGACGGCGGCAGCCGACTCCACTTGTCGACTCGCACCCATCTCTCATCACTATCCCCGTCGAACGCCTGCGACCTCTGTTGTTTAGCCTTTCTTCTCTCTTCTCCTTCCTCGGCTTTCCTGCCCCTCCCCCCCCCTCTCCTGCCTTCCGCTTCTCTCGCCCATCTTCATCTGTGCTGTGGTTGCGGCGTTTAGCTTTTATCTCACGCTCTGTTTGGTCGCCTCCATCCCCCCCCCCACTCCCACTCCCACCCCCTACACCCACACACACACACACCCATAGAGTGCCATCGAGAGCACACAACGCACGCGCTCACAGAGGCACAAGGCGTACAAACCTGTGGAAGCGCTTGTCATCCCCCTCCCCTCTCCCCTCTCCTCCTTCTCTGCTTGCACCTTCGATTCATCTCCTCCTCCCCTACGCTTAGCACCGTCGTCTTCTCCTTTCCTTTGCCGCTGCTGCTGCTGCTGCTTCGTATGGTTGCGCTCTCCTGTTAGTTTCTTTGTTCCTCCTCTGTCAGTTTGCTCACGCACACTCTGTATTCCTGTTGTATCCCCTCATCCTTCCCTCTCCCTCTCTTCGCCATTGCCTTCCGACTGTCTCTCCCCCCTCTCTCCCTGGCCCCTGCACAAACGTGCGGCACCACCCGTGTAGGAGGTCACCAACGCATCGCTGCTCGCGCGGTCGTCGCGCCCGTTGTTGCCTGGCCTGTCAAGCCCCCCCCCCCCGTGATGAAGCTTACCGCCACAAACTCCGCAACAGCAGCGGCAGTCCCAGGGGACGACTGCAGTCACTATCACAGCCATCACCATCGCCATGACGCCGCTGTTCCACGTCGCACCGACACGGCGCAACACACCTGCTTCTACTTTACTGTGTTCTTTAGCAACAACCCGCCTATCTTTCACTCGAACCGCATTCCACTGGAGAAGCTCGACGTGGGGGCACTGATGTCCCCGACTAGAGCGCGGGAGCGGGCCGGACAGCTGGTAAGCGAGGAATCGGCGGACGGATTGGCGGGCAGCGCGTTACCGTCCTCCTCTTTTTCACAGTGCACCAGCTGCCAGCAACAGTACTGGAAGACCATATTCGGAGAGCTCGGTGCCGACTGCGTGACACGTCGTGGTGTGGGACACACCTGCGCAAGCACCCAATACGCTGCTGGAGCATCGGCAGGGGAAGATCGAGGTGGTGCTGTTCCCGTCGTCGAGGACTATCGCAGCGCGTCCGCAACGGTAGAGGAAGTGCCACAGCAAACACTGCAGAATGTGGCGTTCCCTACGACGTTCGGCTGCTGCGGCGGGGCCTGTGCCTTGCCTCTCCGAGCGAGTGGCCGCCGTATGCGGTGTACCTCTGCAGCGCTCACGCCAATGATGCCTCCGCCAGAAGTTGCCGTCTCCTCGAAGGTTTCATTCTCGAAACGAGAGGCGTCGCAACTGCTGCAGTTGCCGAGCGCCGCAGACACAAAAAATGTGAGGGCATACAATGCGAAAACGTTGATGCAGGAGTCAGACTGCGGGTGTGCCCAGGCGCGTGCGCCCGAGCTCACTGAATCCTTGTCTTCGACGGTCGAAACTTTTCCCCTCAGCGACACCACCACGTCGGTGAACGACCCATCGACTTCCGAAACGGTGACGTGGGCTTTGACTACATCAGATCACCTCAAAGTAGCGCTCCCCTCTCTCAAGCATAAATATAGAGACACTGTGGCGGTGTGCAGTCACCACAATGAGGATGCTACGGCTACCACCATCTCTACGGCGCCGCAGGCGCACATCACGCCTACGATTCCCAACAGGGCTGAGCCCAAGGCGCTGCCACAAGGATCGATGGCTACTGAGGCTCCAACCCCGGCGCAGCGAGATGCGACGTACTCAGCTGCACGTGCACCAGCTGCGAGGTTGATCACCTCACCCACCACACCAGTACCTAAAACACTCGAAACGAGAAACGCCACCCACAGTACTCCGCTGCCGCTCGCCGCTGACACGTCGGCCGACCTGAGTACCAGCATGAATGACACCTGCTCCGCCCCTCCTGCAGCTAGCGCGCCGATGCAGGAGGGGCCGCCGTGGAACATGAAAGTGGAGGAGGTGCGCTCTGCCAAGGGCGAGCTCCGCTACTACCGCATAATTCTCACGGTCTCCTTCACAGCACTTGTCACAACGCACACTGGCTTGATGCACTCCATGCAGACACGCAATGCGGCCACGGCGTTGGTGGTTCTCTGCCCCCCATGCGGCGTGCACTTCCGCTTCCTCCTGAATCACATGGATGTGCTGCGCAGTGTGTTGAACCGCACTACCGAATTTGCCATTCGCACTGTTCAACGATTTTTTGGTCTCCTCTACTCGCCCACGCAGAGGCCGAAAGGCTCGCAGCAGCAGGCGCTGAAGGCCATTGCCACACTACTAGAGGCGCACCCGGAGGCGCTTGCAACGTATCGCGCTGTCAAGGCGGAGCTCACAAACGCGCTGTGCCTTCGCTTTCCTCTCCCAGTGCTGACGCCTGCGACGTCGGCGTGGGCGGTGCCAGTTCTGACACGGTCTTCCCTGTTCAGCGCGCGAACTCGGTCTGGTTCGAAGGGGGTGTCGGTAAAGTCGCCCAGTGGGTCGTGTGACGCGCGGGCGACATCGATGAGCTGGGTGGGCTCAGACGGCGCATCCGCCTCAGTAGGGCGGATGTCTGGTGCCGGTGCACCGCCCTCCGGCTCTCCTCGTGCAGCACCTTTAATCTTGGCTGACATCCTTCACGAGGCCACTTCCTTCGTGCGCGAGTACAGCGAGGGCTTCGCGAGTGCCTTTATCTGCGGGCTTTTGTCATTGACGGAAAGTGGCTTCGGCAGTGCAGGTCTGCGTGCCCGGAGCAGAGGAAGCAACAGCGCCAGCCCCACTGCCGGTGCGACGACGGCAACACCCACCGTGAGCAACCTAACCAGTCCCAACGTGAACGGCGTGTCTCAGTTGTTGAACTGCGTGCCGAGCAGCTCGTCACCGACAACAGCACATGAGGCGTCAGCGTGTTTTGCGGGGTGCGGCGGTGTCGCTGCTGCTGGGTCAAGAGGTGCCCCAGAATGGCTGTCGCCCTACGCGGCCTACTGGAGCTCGCTCACGGCCAACTGCAGTCCGCTTCACATCGGGGACGACGACGTCATAAACTTTGGCAAACCCACCTCGGCTAAACTGGAAGGCTACGGCCACGCAAGCACCAGCAGTAGTGTAGACCACGTTGACGACGGCGCCGTGACGACGCACGTGTCGACTAGCAAAATCTCCCCGAAGGCACCGTCGGTCAGTCCTCTGGCTGGTGATGTGCCGTATCTAGCATCGGCCCCATCTGGCAGCCTGGAAAGCCACTCACCTTCGCCAGCGGCACGTCGTACCGCGGCAGACCTCCTTGCGGCACCGTCAGCTGCTGCTGCTGTACCGCCCTCTCCCACAAGGGCGGCAGGCAGTAGCACCGCGCCATCCACCTCTAAGGAGGACGAGTATTTGCTTCACCGCGGCCGTCTGGGTCGGGTGGTTATCTTCACACAAGACAGTACTCTGGCTCGCCGGCTACTCGTTATCGCGGCGTTCTTGTGGAGCGGATGCGGTTGTGGTGCTGTGATAGGCGGAGGCATAGCGATGCGGTCTGGCGCGCCGTGTAGAGCTGCCACAAGTGGACAGCAACGCGTAGCCCGCAGCGCCGCCGAGGACGTCGCGCTTCGCAACGAGGAGGCACAGCACATGTACGAAACGGCGGTGGCCGCGGCCGTGTCCTCGACTGAGTACGCCAACGTGCCGGTGCAGTGGGTAGCAGAAGAGTTTAGCGAGCCCCGTCTCTGCAGTCTGTGCTCCCGCTTTAGCCCAGAGAACACATTGCTAGTGGTGGTCCCGCGTCAGCTGCAGTGTCGCCTTGTGTACCTGCGCAAGTACGTGACGAGCACCACCGTGCTGGTAGAGGAGCACAGTGGGAAAGGCGCAAGAATCTGCACAGCCCCTTTCCCCTTCCGCTGCCTCATCTCGAAGCAGGTGGTTGTGCGTCCGGACCCGACCGTGACGACGCTGCTGCGAGAAGCGTGTAGTCTTCATAAGAACAGCCACGGCACCGTGAGCTTCACCGACGTGTTTCAGCGAATGGTTGGGTGGCTTCACTGGCAGTCGGCGGCGGTGCTGGCGCGGGAAGCGCACGCGCGAGCAGCGGCGGCCGCCACGATGGCAAACGGCGCGCCGCTCATTCGGTTCGTCAGTACCGATGCTGTGTGGCTGTCCACTGAAATCTCGATCCGCTCCCCGTCTGCTTCTTCCGGAACGAGGGATAATAACGGCAGCCACGCAGCGACGCCGTTGGCCGTCTCGGCAGAGATACTCCAAACACGCAGCACCAACAAGCTCGCATCCTCGTTAGCACACCGCTGCGATTCCTCATGGGAGTACGAGTCAGTGGAGGAGGCCCTGCTTCCCGGCAGCATGGGCGGCGCAGGCGGGTGCTCGTTCATCGCAAACGTACACACGAAAGCTGCAGGCGGAGAGGCGGCGGCATCAGCGATCCCAGCCTTCCGCTCTGGAACAACGCCCGTAACGTCGATGCTGCTGGTCTCCCATGGCCTTCTCAAGCCGCCATCTGCCTTCACCTCAGCCTCGCCAACGTCCGCGAACCCCACGAAGGCCACCTCCTTTTCCCCCTTGAAACGCTTTTACCGGTTCCGATCAAGTCCTACGTCGACATCGGCTGAGACCACGCAAAGTCACCCCATCCTATCGCCTGTCACTCTGGGCCAGATGTACAGCTCCAAAGGCGCTGTAGGAAGACAGCTGTCACATCTTCTTGCTGGCGATAACGACGAGGCGGACATTCTCACGTAGGGCTGTCGCTCGCTGCATCTGAAGGACCGAGGACAGTACTCAGAGGGGTGATGCATGCGTTTGCCAGCTGCCCCAAAGGTGGTGGTCGATTGCTCTTCCTGCTCTGTTGGCGCACAACGAAGGTGAGGGTCACACAACCAAGGGCGGACATAGCTTCGTCCCTCTCGCTGTCTTCTTGCTAAGCCCGTTTGCATACCTATATGCGATCCACTCGCTTCTAAGAGAGGGAATCCGCAACGCCATGTCCAGGCGCTGCTGTGCGTATTTCTGTAGGACGTGCCTTTGCACCTGTCAGCATTTTCCCATACCTGCGGCACGTACTCTTCGCGCCAATTCGTTTCCATCTCTCGGTGCGCTCGATCCAGCGATTACTTGACTCAAAGCGCGCGTGCGTATGTGTGTGCGCCGTTGCTTCTCGTTCTGTTCCGCCCACTCCCTCTCCTGCCTCCCTCTCGCTTTTACGCCTCGCTTGTATTTTTCGGTATCCCACTCTTTTTTTGCTTTGTGTTGGCTGCTCGATTGCTTGCATTGGTTGTGTGGCCGCTGGTGCACACGCACACACACACACGCATTCTCCATCAACAGGGCAGAGACTCTAACGCGGATCGAAGTGGAGCTGCGGCGACACGCAGGCAACCGAAAGAGGAAAAAGTGAGAGACGTCGGGCGTTACGGTGACCATGTTCTCCACGAAGCGCGGCGCGCTGCTGCTGCACACGTTCCACACCCCTGGTGAAGTCATTTCTTACAAGAGAGGCAACTATCACCTCGTGCCCAAGAAGTACACCGTAGGCAAACGCATCGCCGTGCGTTCGTACCTTGACCGCAACCGCACGGAGTTGTCGGACCGCACGTTCATGCCGCAGAAGAACTGGTTCCGCCCGTACGACCTGCAGGAGGATCGCTTTGGCCGCGATCACGAGCGGCTGAGCTATCGCTTTTATAACCTCGAGACCAAAGTGATTTGGAAGGCCTTCGACACACCCGAACTGATTGGCATGCTGCTGCATGATGAGACGGTGAAGGGTAACACTGACATGTATGCGCCTGATATGCTTGACGCGGCACTGCACTACACTCGTGAGTCTCGCTACTGGCGCTGCATCGGTATCACGAAGCCGTTCTACGACCGCAACACATTGCGGGCGCATTGTTGGGAGGACAACGGGCTGCAGGTAGGGACGCTCGTCATGTCACAGGCCATGCGGCACGCGCTGATGGACCTGGAGCGTGCCGTGCGCCGCAAGGAGCTGGGCTTGGAGCCGAACTACCTGTGGGACCGTTGGGGCCCGATAGGCTTCATCGATGGTGCCCGCACCGACTACCTGCCCAGGTTCGAGCACAATCCTTACGTCGACCCCGACGGCGTCGATGTAACAGAGCTCGACGTACTGCCGTTCAACACGCACGAGCAGATCAAGGAGCGCTACAGAGACTTCATCGAGCCCGACACGGCGCCGTTCGAGGAGGTCTTTGGCAGCCCGAGCCACGGGTCCCTTACTACGCTGTCCGACATCCCAAGCGCAAGCGTAACGACTCTGTACAAAGACCTGAAGAGGAAGGCCGGGACTCCAGTCGCCGGCGACGCCGTGGTGTTGGCCCCCGCCGATGTTCGCACGCTTTTCCACCTTTGTGCCAACCCAGAGCTGAGGGCCATGGCGGACGGCAAGGCTTCCTGGGATGAGGTCGTCGACGCCATGCAGCCGGTGCAGGTGGCGCTGGATGAGAGGATCGACGCTGCCAGGCTACTGCAGAACACGCGCCACAGCGCGGAGCGGGTGCGCGCATTCTTTGAGGAGAAGTGTGGCTTTCACGACTTCATGTACACCCCCGACAAGACCATCACGGCGGCGGTGCTGTGCTACTTGACAGAGCTGCGCCGCATCTGCACCGAAACGGCGTGGGGTGCTGATTTAGCCAAGTGCCTGACCGATGTGGAGCGCGTTCAGGTGATGGGTCGCGATGCCTTTATCGTGTACCGGCACATCGAGGATGCTATCCTCGAGAAAAAGCGGCGGTTGTGGGCCGGTCGGTTTGCTGGCGAGTCGCATGAAGAGTCCACCCTGGACTACCTGCTTGAGAACTTTGGCCGCCGTGCCGATCGTCCGCGGAACGTTGGCACAACCGGTGTAGAGTTTGACCGGGAGCAGGAGCCGATTGGCCGCCAGGTGCAGCGGCGTGTACTAGACTCCGACAAAGCGAACAAGTTAGCTGAGATGCGCCGTAGTCGAGGTAAGATGTGGTCGAAGAAGCACAGCGTCTTTGATGCGCTGCATGAGAAGCAACTCCAGAACTTCAACTACGGTGTGCATTAAGGCCTGTGCTAGCACGTTTACCCACGTGCCTGTGCAGGCGAGTCCTGAGGAGAGGCGTATTGGCTGTTGGTTGACTCTCCATGTAACAACCACGAGCGCGTCCCTGGCGCTGCTCGGGGGAGAAGCACAAGGCAGAGAAAGGAGGAAAAATAATGCGGGCCGGGGGGTCCCTCTTGCGCGGTGGTTGAAGCCGGCAGCACACAAGAAACAAAGTGTAGGGGAAGCCATTGCGGTCGTCGTTACTCGGGGCTCAAGCGCATTCGGGTGCGCAGATCCATGGAGGAGAAGAAGAGAGAGCGGGAAGCAGCAGAAGTCGGGGGGAGGGGGAACTGCCTGTCATGTCTGTCTGCGCATGTGTGTGTGTGTGTCGATCGCTCGCTGGGGAAGGAGAAGCACTACGCACTTCGGTGCGCCACGTTTCCTTCCCTTTTCTCGCTCTAGGAGTTCCCTGCTGCACCTCACTCGAGTTCTCATCCTTCGCAAGGTTGTTATTCTCTACCTCTCGCTCTTCAGCCCTTCTCTTCTCCGCCTCCTGTGCCAGGATATCGGTCTTTCACTGCCTCTTACTCTTGCTAGCACTCTTGTCTCTGCTCATGCACAGATCGGAGCACTCACAGCCCCCTACCGAAGTACGCACACGCATTAACGAACCCCACACGCGTAAAGAGAGAGAACGCACTATACCCTCACCATTGTCGTGTGCACGCAGAACATGAACCATCGACCTGTAGGCCACCAAGGTCCATGCGCCTCGCAAGACCCACACAGACCGCCCCTGTACAGGGAGGAGGAGCAGCAGCGGACAACGCCCATTGCTCCGACTCTCATGTCTTCCGCGTCTCTTGCATCATCGATGACAGTGGGCGAGCATAACACCGCTCACATCGGTACCTGCACTGTCTCCTCACGGTCCCGTGGAGCCACCAGTGGCTTGAACGTCTTGTCACGCATGGTAACGCACGCAACCCACGCCACGGCTCCGTGGCCCCTTGTGCGGCAGCCGAACCGCATCCAAGCGCTGCCGCGTCTTGCACCGCTATCGGAAGAGTCGATTGTAGAGCGAGGGTTTGCTCCACAGCCTACTGCTCCTGCGCCCTTCGCACTCGCTGAGCCGTCTAAGGAGACTCTTCGCACCCGTCGACGCATGTACGGTGCCGCGGGTGCTGGTACGGCATGCATATGTTCGGCGCGCTCTGCCCTTCCCCTCCTGCCCCTTTCTGCTGCAGTGCAGGCTACTCAGTGGGTTACGCCAGAGCCGGTTTGGCGGCGCAGCAAGCCGCTCACTCGGCTGCCTGCCACCACACTGGGGCGGGCACCAAACGACGAAGTTGCCAGTGCCAGCGACGTCGTGGTCGTCTTCTCTGGCATTGGCACGTTGAACAAGGAAACGAATGGCTGGGGGGGCACAGAGGCGTTAGTGCAGTCCACAGCCGCGAAACCTACAAGGGACGCCAAATCGGCCGCGCGCCATGTCGACTACAGAGAAACCGCTGCGCAGACGGAGCGCATGGACAGCCCCTTCACCGTGAAGATCGCTGCAGAGAGGAGCCCGGTGACCTCACCCGCTGCTCTAGCGGTTCCGGTGGGGCCTTCACGAGGGGCGTCTGCGCTATCGAGCAAGGAGACGGATGAGCTGGTGGGCGCACCAGTGAGCAATGTCGGGGTGGTCAAGACTTGCGAAGAAGACGCTGTGGATGTCTCCACGTCGTCGTCATGGACACCGTCTTCCTCCTTGCACCGCAGCAACTGCAGTGCTCACAGCAACGGGGACAGCGCGCTGTGGGCCCATGAGGCGCCTCAGCAGCCGGACTACGCTAACAAGCACCAACTTCCTGCCATCTTCTCGCAGCTAGTTCAGGATTTGCTGGCAGCGGGGCCGAGGGCTGATGTGGAGGGTGATGATGACTCTCTGGAGGAATGGATACATTCGTGGTTCGCAAAACAATGCGCAACTCAACCGCCGCTGCTGCTGCACCTTCACTCCGTGAAGCACCTGCGTGGGCTTGACGAAGCTGCCGTTGGAGCTGCCGTGGCTGAGGCCTGCAGGTGTGGTGAAGGAAGCTCGGACTACGTTGAATCACGAGAGAAGCTGGCGGTAGCTGAGAAGGTAGGCGGCACTGCTCGAGCCGGGTCTGCCGCGCATCCCGCTGGTGGTCCCTCTACCACCAGCAGTGCTGTTGAAGTTGCTGTTACGACTACGGCAAAGCCGGCGTCCGCATCGTTGTTCCAGTCGCCGCCGCACCAGTACGTACCGCTGACAGTCGAATACATCCGAAGTGATCTGCAAAGTCGCACCACCAGTGGCGCATCGCAACACGCAACCTCACCGCACAAGGTGCCGCCGACACAACCGCCTCCAGTATCGCCAGTCACTCTGCACTCTGCTTGTGCTAGCAGCACCTCACATCTTCCGCCACATACTGCAGCAGACGGCAGCGGGGACCTCCTCGTAGCTGTAGGGGGACTTCCTCCATCACCTCAGCAGCAGCAGCAGCAGCAGCAGCAACCGCAGACAGCGAAGCCTCTGTCTGGTGCCCCGCATTTGCCAGTCCCGCCGTCTGCGCGCTCCATACCATTGAGGCAAAACCTCGTCGTTGCCGCAGCTCTTGCCGGCGTCAGCGAGGGTGACAAGAACGCCGGCGGCATACGACCGAAGCTGGCCACAACGGCGTACGCGGTATTTGCCCATTCCTCCTCATCCTCGGCACCAAAGGAAGCAGCGCACCCGCATAAGTAATCAATGCGAAGAGCATCGGGGGTGAGGAGAGGAGCAGCGGGTAGGGGGGGCAGTGTCGGTGTCGGTGTTGAACCTCACAACGAGCGGACTCTTGCGTGTATGTGTGCATGCCATGCATAGGCGCGTACAGTGACACATATTTACATCACACAGTCATACAAACTTGTGTGTACCATGCAGCGGCACGAGTGAGAGGATGTCGTGGGCAAGAGGCGGGGGGTGGTGGTGCTGCGCCTGTATCAGAGGCTCAACTGCTTGTCTCTGGGAGTATATGTGCTTATCTTTATGTTGATGTATAGCTGGCAGCCCCCTCCCTCACCCCCCATCTGTCTCCGTCGTGTCCGTCTCTCTCTCTTACCTTCTTTTTGCCAAGTTTGAACCGAGTGAGCGGGGAAGGAAAACGCAGCGACAAGCACAGCGGTGGGAGAGCGACGTGAACCAGCGATGCCGAAGCTCACGGCGCGCTCCAAAACCTCCTCTCTCTCTCTCTCCCTCCCTCCCTCCCCAGCAGTTTTTCTCTCGCCTCTCTCGCATTGCGGTCGGAGCTCCCCCCTGCGGATCAACTTTTTCCCTCTCGCTTTCGTGTTTTTCCCCCTTCCCTCGTCACGTCGCGGCGCATGGGTAGGCGGAGACTCGTGGCTTTTCTTCCTGCGCTCTGCCGGCGTTCGTTTCATGTATGCATGCCGGCTGGACTCAACGTCCGGCTATACACGCCCACACGCCCTTGTCTCTTAGATGCACACTGGCATGTCATCGTGAAGAGTGAGAGACGTGGCTTGCTGTTGTACCGCTACACGTGCGTATGTAGACGCGTCTCTGGGTGTGCTTGTTCCTTCACCCCTTCCCTCCCTCCCTCTCTTCACGTTCTGTTGTTTCTCTCCATGTTCTCTTACGCCCTGCGCACCAAGCGCCTCCCTCTCCCTATGTCTGTCTGCCTCCCTCGCACCCCCCTCTCTTTCGTCTCGTAGCAGCAGCACTTGATGTGCACATGTAGCATTGATGCAGCGATGCTGAAACTTTCTGCGCTCTCTTTCCTGAGTAATCCTCTCCTATCTTGTCTCGCGTTTTTCGAGGATATCACCTCATCCCTCTTTTTCTCTGTCGTTCTCCTTTTCTGCTCTCTCTCTCTCTCTCTTACGGCGTGTCTTATCTACTGGCTGCTGCTGACGATGGTGTCGAATTCTCGCGTCTTGACTCACTGTCGCACTTGACTCATCTTACTTTGAAAGAGCGAGAGAACGCGTGTGTTTGTGCCTCACTCTTTCTCTGTTCTTCTTCTGCCACCGGCAGCCTGCGCTTCACTCCAGCGCGGCTAGTCGGCTCTGTTTACTACACCCACCCACCCACCCACACACACACACACTCTCCTCC
Source organism: Leishmania panamensis (assembly GCF_000755165.1). Taxonomy (NCBI): domain Eukaryota; phylum Euglenozoa; class Kinetoplastea; order Trypanosomatida; family Trypanosomatidae; genus Leishmania; species Leishmania panamensis. The sequence continues at coordinate 595,792 of NC_025867.1, read as the reverse complement.
TCCCATGTCATTTCCTATGACTCTTCCCCCTCTCTCTCTCTCTTGTGTTCCCCGCTTGCCTTCTTCATGGAAGCCCCCCTCCCCCCTTCCGCCCCCCCTTCACTTCTTGCGGCCCACAACGCCCGATCGTGCGTGCCCGTGCAAAGTACTCCTACACACGCACACGAAGAAACTGGCGCACAACACACCAAAGAAGAGGGGCGCCGAGAACGACCTAAACGGTGTGGTGCCCCTCTTTCGTGGCTGGTCCTCCTCTGGTGGTGGCGCTGGAAAGCTGCGGGCCACACCGCCATCTACCACCGCATTGTGTGTGTGTGTGTGTGCATGATGTGTACGAGTGTTGTGGTGGTAGCACTGTTCTTGGCTGTAGTGGGAGGCCACCAAACTTTCGTCTATTCTGCTGTGACACGTACGCCCTTCTCGCTCCTCACTTCCCCCTCCTCGCTGCCTTCACTCGAGCCTCACTCGTTTGTTTCTGTGCTCTCTCTCTTTCTCTCTGTGTGTGAAGGGTTTCTGTTCTCTGGCCTGCTGGGGTATTCCCCCCACGGCACTGCTTGCGGCGCAATGGGCGCACCGGCGTATGGCACAGGACGCACAAAGGTGGCAAAGAGAACGGAGCGAGCGGGAGAGCGTCACTGCCCCCTGGAGGGTGGGTGGGGGAGGGGAGGTGACCGCCGCTACTGCGTTTGGCGCCACAAGAAGGGGCGGTTTGTGTATTGTGTGTGTGTGTGTGTCCTGCTGCACGTGACTGCACAGAAGTGGTGCCCACAAAAAGGGCAAGCCCAGAAGAATGCCGGAGGGAAGGAGACCGGAGTCCGCGCTGGGACTTCTTCTGGTGTCTCCCTACACCAATCTCCGCGCAGAGCATCTCACACCTCCCTCGATGCGTCTCTCTCTCTGTGCATTGTGTCCTCCCCCTTGCCTCACTCCTCCCCCATCTCTCTTCCTCTCATTGTCTGTGGCTTCGCTTCCACTGTGAGCTGATGAACGCCTGGCGTTCTCTCGATGATGCACTGACGCGGTGGCGGCGTCTTTTATACGGATGCAACCATCTCTCTATGTGTTCGCACTGGCACTCCTGTCTACGTCTCCGCGCTTCACTTGCGCATTGCGGGGGAAGGGGATACCATCGTTCACGACCCACGTCAACACACGCTCATACACCCCAGCACTTGCATGACACTGGCGCTACCCCATCACCCCACACCCCTCCAGTGAGAGCCTCTTTATTCTCCTCGTCGTGTCCGTCTGTGTGTGCTTGGGTGTCCGTCGTGTAGCCTCTGGCATCTACCATACACACGCACCCCTCTCGCCTTCTCGTTCTCCGCCTCCGCCTCACTTCCCCTCTTTGGCATTGAACGCGGGTGTGTAGACACACAGGCGCGCGTGCTCTCTCCAAAAGCCTGCTGTGTCTTGCAGCGGAGCCCCTGCATCTCCCCCATCGTCTTGTTCGCAGCTCTACCCTTGTGCTTCTCAGCACGCACCCCCGCCCCCCCCCCCACACACACACACCTCCTCCCTCCTCTCCGCATAGCGGGCCGATACCAACCAAAGACGCCCACAAGCACGCCAAACGATAGTAGAGAAAAAACTCCCTTTCACTCGCTGCGTTTTCCCTTAGGCGTGACCGTCATGTCGACTCTAGGGAACACCAGTAGCAGTGGTGGAAGCGGCGGCCGGCACAGCGAACCGGCTGCCTACTCACGTGCGGCAGATACACCAGCGGTCCATCGGTTATCAGACCCGCAGAAAGCAGCCGCGTCCACGATTACCATTGCCACCTCCACTTCCTCAGCACCATCCCGGGATGGCGACTCTGTGTCACGAGGCACAGCGATGCCACTATACATGATTCAGTCTCAGCAGCAGCCACAGCAGCAGGTGGCCTTCACCGCTGGGATGATCATGCCCATCATGAACAAGGGAGCGCTGGCGGGGCGGCAGGCGTCGCCTTCGTCCTCGCCACCGACCCCGTCACCGCTTTCCACATCGGGTAGTGAACGACATGGAGCAGCCGCAGCTGCTGCACAGTCCAAAAGGCCTCTGGCGGCCGTCTCTGCACCTGGCGCATCCGGCGGTGGAGCCTCATCAACGCGCCGATCTGCTGGAGCTGTCAGCGGCAGTGATGCTCGGCTCGCAGCAGTGGATCCCATTTCTGCCAGCATCCATGCTGCAGCTGCAGCCGCAGCCGCAGCCGCGGCGCAGTCTGCTAGCACTGCCGGCCCTATCTTCGCACCCAGCTCAGGAGCTCCACCCACCACTGTCATCGCCACCACATCTGCCTCTCCGGGGCCATCACAGCCGTCCCCACTTCCACCGCCAGGGTCGACGATGGCGATGGCTGTGCCGACGACCGAGGAAGCGGCGAAGGAGGTGCAACGGCAGCAAATCCTTGGACTGGCCAACGCACTCCTCACCTTCTGTTCCATCGGCAACACGCGTGTCACGAGCATTCGCCAATGCACCTCCAGCTTCTTCGTGTTACTGTACCAGCGCCTGTTCGACTGCACCATAGCAGGAATCGATAGATCGCCGAACACGGCGGAGAAGCGGCGGCACAACGTGATGTTGGTGCTAGAACAGCTTCGTCAGCACCCTTACTCGCTCGAAGACATCGAGGCCGAAGAGGTGGTGAAGCTGAATGAGGACCACATCAGCAGGCTCATCATGGTATTTGTGCAGGTGGCAGAGGATATGCGCCAGCAGCAAGAGTTTCAGCAACAGCAGAAGCAACAGGCAGCGTTGCTGGCCCGGCAAGACGCAGTTGGCGGGAAGCAACCCCTTGCACACTCAGATCACGCAGAGGACTTTGGCGCTGCCAAGACCACCAGCGGGGCCTACGCGCCGGTAGGCTACACAGTCGCAGAGGTAATCCGACCCCCTGCACCACAGCAAGAAGACTCAGCTGGTACGGGCGGTCTCGGTTATCACTTCCATCGCCCCATGGACAACTTCTACGTGGCCCCCTCACCGCCGCTAAACGGTGGTGCCACAAGCGGGGGAGGTATTATCGGCCCTATTGGCGGCAGCGACGCGTACATGGTTTCTGGTGGAGCCGAGCTCGGAGAGGGGGTGTCGCCATCCTCTGTCAGTCACTACCTCGACTCCTCCGTCATGCCAACAGACAACTTGCTGGAGGAATGGTACCGCAACCTCGTGTGCCCACCAATGGGTGGTTCAGCAGAAGAGACAGAAGTGATGTCGGCTGTAGACCCTGGCCATGTGTCCCTCCACGGCGGGTTCTCACAGCGCCGTCACCCTTGCTCGGAACGACTCGGGCGCGAGGCAGAAGTGTCGCTCACGTCCTCTGGCTCTCCATTGTACGGAACTGGGCAGCGCCGCGCCAGTGCATCGCCGACAGAGAGACGCTCGCCTGTCAGCCGTCCTCGCGACCACCGCATGCGAATCCATGCCGATGACATTGTGCGCCGGTTCCAGCGGCTCGATGAGGCGCTTGATGCACAGGAGCGGCGGCACCGTAAGCCCTTTGTGGACCCCGCCGCCTCCACCTTGTCCACAGCCATTCAAGGAGGCCCTGTGGAAAGGGAGCCACATGAACGCCACCATTCCCGCCACCCAGCACCCCAACCGGTATCGTCGTACCCCAACCAACGCAGCGACGACCTTGCATCCGCAGCGGAAAAACGCGGTGCTGCTGAAATCGACGTTGGTGCGCTCCCGCGGCAAAAGGCGCCACCACGGCCGTCGCCACAACAGCCTATGCAGTCCCATGCGCCTTCGCAGCAGAACCACCGGCCCTCACGTGCCCCGGTGCACCGGCTTGTCGCGGAGCCCCCGCTGACACGGCAGGAACGCTACTTTCTCGCCAACCGTCCCCAACACCGCATTGACGCCGAGCAGCGAGACTGCAAGATTGAGCGGCTGCGCTCAGCTCGTTACCTAGGCGACATGCAGCAGCTGCTGCGCCAGCGCATGCGCCGCGAGTATGACAGTCAGATGTCAGCGATGCGAGGTTCCCTGAAGGAGTCCATCCGCACTGCGAGGAAGGAGAAGATCGACCTCATGCGCCGCGTGCGGGATGAGAACGCGCGCTACCGTGCCGCCTACGCGATTCTCATGGAGGCGGCGGCGAACGAGGCTCAGGTCCCGGCGAGGGTCATGTCTCGGCATACGGCGCAACTGGCAGACTACTACGCGACAGCACTGCAGCATAGCTTCGCTGTGTGCGAGTCGCTGAAGCAAGAGGCGGACCGTCGTACCAAGAATGAGCTGTTCCGCTACGCGGAAGAGGTAAGTGCGTGGCAGCAGCATTTTCTCATGTAGAGATACGGCGTATTGGCACACGTGGTGTCGCCCCCCCCCCTCCCCCGAGGGCGTTTCTGCCCTCGCCTTGTTTGCGATGTTTCCTCCTCTCTCTCTCTGTCTCTCCGCCCCTCCAGTGGGTCTGCGCAACCGCTGCCGCTGCTGCCGCGTCCGTTGGCCGTTCTCTTCTGTCCTCCTCTTTTTGTTTCCCCTTTTCACCACCTTTGCCTTGTACCCGTTTTGACCCCCCCCTCTTCACCGCGCCCACCACAACGCTCGACCGCTCTCCTTTTCTCCCCATCGCCACCGAACCCGTAACCACACGTAGCAGAGAGCCACAGCTGCTGCACCTACGGTTATCGTAGCGGGCATGGTCGTGCATAGTGTCCGTGTAGGTGGGCCCGCCCGCCTTCTTTCACTTTGCTTGCTTCGCTATGACGCAGTTCTACTGTGTCAGGTCTACACGCCTACGCCCAGCCATACCCCCCCCACGTTGTACACTTCCCTGTTCAGGCATAACACAGAGAGAGAGCGAGAGCGAGAGAGAGACGTCGGCTATCGTAGAGATTTGTATTGGGCCCACCGAGTTGTAGGTGTGCCGTGTGGATGTGTGTTACCTCTCTTGTTCGTTGTATTTGCTCTCGCGCGCGTTGCATCCTTCGCCAGCATCCCGCGCTTACGGCGACTCAGACAGACAAACGAAACGTAATAAAGTGACCCAAAAGTGGTGAAGAGAGAAGAAGAGAGGAGGAGGAGGCGTGGCTAAATAAATCGCTGATATGCCCCTCTATCCTCTTCATGCGCCACTCTACGCGTGCCGTGATGTCTTGGAGGCGCACACCTGTGTGCACATCAGCGTCACTGTGGACAGGTCTGCAGCACTGCGCTCTCTCTCTCTCTCTTTGCCCCCGTGTCCAGTTGTATGCATATGTGGCTGGTAGCTGCTGCGATGGTGTCACCATCGCCTCTTCGCGCGCGCTCTTGAATCCCATGCGTTGCCCCTCCTCTCGATATGAATGCCCGGCTCTCTACATGATCTTAACCTCCTCATACGCACACCAATGCTCACGCAGTTGCACCATCATTGCTCTCTGGCCTCTTAGGGTGATGAGGGGAAAAAAGTGTGGCCATCGTTTTCTTCGCTCACACACCAGACTTTTCACAAGCGCACACTAGCAACCACTGGCACATCACATGTTTGCGAAGTGCCTTTCCATGCTTGCACTGCGGCGTGCGCTGAGTGTTTCGCTGCCGCGGCGGTGCGTGGTGGCCGCTCCTGCTGCGGCGTTCGCCCACCTGTCCTGGTCGCGCCGGTACTGCAGCAGCGTTGCGGCGCACAGGGGCTCCTCTGCTCCTGCAGCAGCAGTGTCTGCCGTCAATGTAGAGGAGTTCACTCTCAACGAAGAGGTGGTGAAGCAGGACCTGGCCAACATGGCCAAGTGGAACGCGCTGTCGGAGGACATAGACGCGGCTCGCACAGCTGGCGATCACGTGAAACTGCTTGAGCACGTCCAGGTCGGTCTGCAGATGCTGAAGGAGATTGGTGCCATGAACGCGCCCATCCAGTGCGAGAGCCTACTCTGTATGGAAGCCTCTCAGGCGCAATACAAATTAAAGCAGTACGATGAGGCACTTCGGTGTGCCATGCAGGCGCGCGAGTCGCTCCTGCGCGACTGCAAGCCAGAGCTGCAGGACAAGGCGCAAATTGCTGAAATTGAGGTTCACATGGGGTTTGTGCTCTGCAAGCAGGGCAGTCACAACGCGGCTGTCGAGGCACAAGAGCTACTGCAGAAGGTGCTGCACTGGGTCGATGTGGACGCTAAATCCGCCATGCCGATGCAGGCGGTGGCGGCGGTGAACCTACGCCGCTCCGTCCTCACTGGGCTTGGCCTTAGCACAACGGTGCAGGCGACCCTTCTCGCCAAGAAGGGTGTGGCGGCAGAGGCGAAGGAACTGTACGCCAAAGGGCTGGACACGTTGATCGAGGCGCTGAACCAACACATCGATGAGAACGACTTTGAGCTGGTGAAGATCACACTCGAGGCGATTCTGACATCCTTTGAGGGCCTCGATGACGTGTCTCAGGCAGTGACGACGTGCCGCAAGTACATCAGCTGGTGCAGGCGCCACGACGACGCGAGCGGCGTGGCGGACGGCGAGGCGATGATGACGGCGCTGTGCGCTCGTCAGATGATTGAGAATCCGCTGGAGGCGGAGAAAGGGGCGGAGAAGGCCGAGGAGGCGAGGAAGTAGGAGTGTCCACATACAAACCTTTAACCGATCCTTTCCCTCATCTCGCAGTTCCTCGCTGTGGCATGTTTGTTCCCCTCTCCTCCGGCGGGTGTCGGTGTTGTTGCACTGATGGCGTCCGCGTCCTTTTACCTCTTCCACCTCCTCTCCCCTCCGACTCCTTTCTTTCGGCGTGGTGAGGATGGAAAGTCGAGGGCGAAGAGGGAAGGAGAAGAAAGTGCCAGGGCAGAAGCGAGAGCTAGGAAGAGGAGGGGGTACAGGACCCCCTCCATTCCCCCTCCTCTCCTTTGCTCGATTCCGCTGTCGTTGCCCCACGCCGTGTAACCCTCCTCCTCACCTTCGTGCCTCCTCTGCCTTCATGGCTGTCGGCTACTGAATGTGTCTGTGTGTGCCTGCACTTCGATCATTCACCAGTCACGTAGCGCTCGTGCTCAGGCCTTCTTAAGTTGTCTTCCGTAACGTCACACACAGGTAACGCCTCTGAGTGTGGAGCCACGCAGCGCAAAGTCGCTCCGGTACAGGGATGGAGAGACGCCATGCCGCACGGCTTCGTGATCCTTGATACGAGTGCGGTCTCAGCGAGCGATGGACAGAGGGTACCAGTCACCTCGTCTGCGTGCCTGCGGCTCTGCCCATCATTTGTGCCGAGCATGACTTGCAGTGCGGAGGATGGAAAGCGACAGTCCCACGCTCTCCACTCGCTACCCCTCATCATGCATCTCTATGCAGGAGAGGTTTCGGTGCTCCCCCCCCCCCCGCATTCTCCCATCCCCCCAACTCCCCCTTTCCCACTTTCTCCTCATGTTGGCAGGACATTCGCTTCATTACAGGGAAAAGCAACCGACAACCTGCACAGTTCAAAGACTCACACACACGCACACACACAGAGAGAGAGAAAAAAATAGGCATACATCCGCGCTCAGGGGCGTGTGCACACCGCGTGGGAGGTGTCCTGCAGCGCGTGTTCGCTGATATCGCGTCTTGTTTGTTTTGCTCTCTTTCTTTCTCTGTTTTCATTCTTTTCCGCGGCGCTTCCCCTTCTCCTTAGTCCACCGCCGCCGCCATCCTCCCGCTTTCCTTCTTCGCCATGACGACTGAGAGAGACAGCGCTACATCAGACTTCCCTCGTTGCGCTTGTGCCGCGTTTGCTTTCGCGCTGCGCTGGAGACGGTGGGCATCATTCGTAGCAAAACGAAGGAGAGACCCTCCACCCCGCTGCCCTCCTACCGTGCTCACCCCACCCCCAAACTTACCCTCACACACAGAGTCAGGTACTCGTGCATCCATCTTACCCCCTTACCCTCTCCTCTAGACGTTTTTTCTTCCCACTACCTCCCTCGTTTAATTCTTCTGCAGATGCACTCTGCGATTCGCTTTTCAAGCTCACGCTCGCAGAGTGCGAGCTCCTCGATGCAGACTCACTCCGCTGCTGCTGAGCCTCTCCCGAGTGTGTCGTCCATCGCTCGCGGAAATGATGATTGCCGCAACAATCCCCAAAGTGTGTTGGAGCCGACCGTCCGGCTGCCGACGTCCACCACCTCGATGGCGTCAACCTTTTCCCAGCACAGTCTTCGCAGTGGTTCTGATTTGCCGTCCGCCGTACGTGGCAACATCCCCAGCGCCCCACTCACTGCAGCGTTGTCCTACGCAAGCAAAGGGAATGTCATGGGGGCCTTTGAGCGCAGTCAGCCAGGCAAGCCGCCCGCAAAGGTGCCGTCTTCGTTCCCCGGTAGCGTCACGAGCCGCGCCTCTGAAGCGAGCAGCCACACTAAACGCGACCGGTCGGGCAGCGGCCGGCGACACAACTCGGCCCCCGGTGCACCACAGTCTCGAACTGCCACAGAGCCACTGCACACGCTCCCAGGGAGGTTTTTCGCCAATCTTCCGTGGATACCACCGCCACCGATCTACGGCACGCCGCTACCAGACAGCAGCAACATGAATCGCTACTATGCGCACTACTACGACCCTACTGCAGTAAGACTGCGATCTCCTTTCTGTTACCCAAACGATGATGTCCCGCTGCACTCAGCGGGACACCACAGAGACGTGGGAAGCGCGGAGTGGCCAACGCCAAGTGACCTGCCTCTTCCCTCTACGTTTCCAATGCCACCGCACGTGCTGCCACAGCCATCACTGTCAACGATCTCTGCGTCAGCAACGGAAGCTACCGCAGGGTGCATGGCTGCACCGCAGCACGGGTGGCCAATGCCACCTCCACTTTCATACCCCCCGCCACCGCCACCGCCATGGTGGTTTTATGGGTCACCCCAGCTCGCACTCTCGCCCTCTTCGTCGGGCTCCTCTTCGAGTAGTCGTAAAGGCAGCGGGTATTCTTCATCGTCGTCATGTGCGTCAGCGAGATTGGCCACGTCACCTTCACGACATCCGCTGTCAGGCGTTCTATTCCGGCAGTCTGTGCCCGCGTATGAGGAGACAGCCGCTCCGTCGCGGCGCGGTGTGCCGGTTCCCGCAGGCTCTGTAGTGACACCAATCGCAGCCGCACCGCGGCGTGACGCTGGTGGCTGCCGCGCAGAACATCAACACCCCGCTGTCTCATCCGGCTCTCGCTGCGCTGCGACCCATACGGGTGGTACCGACAGAGCGGCACGGCAGCCGGCGAGGCTGTTCTCTGGGTCGTCGGTCGCCACCACCAGGAGGGCTGCAACTAGGGCAACTAACTCCGCCCCACCACAAGGGGTAGAACGTCGGGTATATGCGTCGAGCAGCAGGAGCAGTGACCTAGAGCGAGCGGCGAATGTAAAGGCAGTGCGAGCCGCGCCTCAGCGCAGGAGCGCTGCGCTTGGCATTCAGCCTGACCAGTCTGAAGAGTATGAGGAGGAGGTCGTGTCAAGGAACGGTTGCGGCAGCGCCGCCGCTCGTATGCAGCACGCCTTGAGCTCTGCAGAAGCCTATCTGGCCAAAATGGAGCACCTTTACCGTCAGTTGCGGCACCGCTACGAGGAAGTGGTCCTGTCGCCGGAAAAGATGATGAGGTGCAGCGCCGACATCACCGGCACCGAGGGGACCGAGGAGAAGCAGCACCCACGCACTGTGATCGCGGCAACGACTAGGGCGACCAGAGATCCGCAGGAGAAGGGACGGTTGCATCCGCTGCAGCGAACACTTTCGCCGCCGACGCACCTGCAACCAGCCGCGCCCATGCCACATACTGCACAACCTGTGTCCCCTATCCTGTCGGCTGTGCACCCGCCGCCCGTCGAAGTGTCACCGTCTCTGTTGCCGTCGTCATCAGCGACCTCCGCAACAGCACTGAGGCACGAGCTACAGCTCTTAGAGTCGCAGTGGCAGCGGCTGGAAGAGCTGAAGCGATACGGAGGCAGTGCCACGACGACGGCAGTCGCACCGCCTTCCACGCCGTCACCATCAGCGACAGCGGCAGCGATGGACGAAGATCGCTTCACACGCCACCGTTTCCTGCAGCTGATACGGGATCGCAAGCAACTGCTGATGTCGGTTGCATAGAATTTCTCAGAAATGGAAAGGGCAGAAGTGGAGGCCGGAAGGCCGACCAAACTTCGCTGCAAAGGTGCGCAGGCGCAACTGTGCGCTCGCCGGGCCCCCCTTCTCCCGTCGCACACTCTCTTGTCTTCTCTGCGCTCTTCTTCTCCTTTTTTTCCTTTTCTCTGTGGCACGCCTGCCTCGTCTTGCTGAAGGTGTAACGCAAGACACGTCTGCACCCATAAGGTGGGCCCAAGCGCTACGTGTCGATGGCACCGGCGCTCTGCGTTGTCTGTGCTAAGCGTACTGCCGTGACGAGCTCTGTGGCGCATGGCCCACCATCATCCTGATGGCGAAGTGGGATGCCTCTCCCGTGACATGGTCGCCTTATGCACCACCAGTGCAATGGACTCCACTCCTGCACGTGTGTGTATACACACATAGGGGGTCACCTTGTGCCCCTCCCCCTCATCTTATGCTGTTGTGCTCGTCCCTCTCTCATCCATTACGGCCTGCCGTGGTCCTTCTCCCTCAGATTCAGTACTCGAAAAGCACATTCGTCAGACATCCACACACACACTTACACGCACATCTCTACTCAAGGACTCATGCATAAACCTGGCTAAGCACTCACGTCGACTAAACATCCTACACTTTCCTCCTTTCACCTCTTCCTCCCCTTCTACACCACTCTCTGGGGATGTCGGTCGATGGCGGTGGCATCAGCAATGACCCTGATAAGCAGACGACCGTCTCGGCCATGGAGGAAAACTACTGCCTGCACGGCCGAGAGCAATTTCAAAATCAGTGGGCGCGCACTGGCGTGTTCTCTCCCGCTTCACTGCGTGTGTACGGCGTCACCGGCGAGCCCGTGCTGATGCGCTCCATCAAGCAAGTACGCATGTTGGGTGCCACGTTTGGCACGTGCTTTCTCGGCCGCTTTCCGCAGTCCAAGTTGCCGCTGTCCCTCGAGGACAACGGTACCACCGCCGTCACGCAGCGCGGCGGTCTCTACGATTCATTGCCCTTTAGCTCTCTCTTACTGGGTCCATGCCCTCCGTCGAACATGATGGCTGATCCCCGCATGCTGGACCAGGCGTGGAGCAGGGAGGTGGCCGGGACGTGGAGTGCGCTGCACATGCCGTCGGAGTGGTGCCAGACGATGAACGGCGTCGTGACGGAGATAAGTTGGTCCACGCGTGCGCAGCGGCAGCGTATTGCAGAGCAGCTTGAGCTCGCCGCCTTCATGTGCCTACGCGCCGTGCAGGTACCGTTGCCGTTCTACGCCACTGACACACCATGGTCCTGCGATGACGACAGCAGTGATGAGAAAGACAAGGACGGAGGCACCACAATGGGCACGCGTGGCAGCACGCAGACAATTAGCGCTGAAGAGGCGAATCAGCGCAACGTCCGCGCTGCCTGTCTTGCCGCGGATGTCGTGCTGTCGTTTATTCAGCAATGCCCCAGGGTGAAGGTGTGGGTACGCTGCGATGCCTGCAACCCTGCCCATCGCTACCAGCTACAGCGCCTCCGCCAGGCCGTTCTATACGGCTACTCTACTCACAGGAAGGACACAGAGCAATTGATGTACCGCATCAATACACCGTGCAGCGTCACCAACATGGCGACGAACTCTATGTCTGATGCACTGCCATCGTCTTCGTCTCCGTGTTGCAGGGTGGTGCATACGGAGGCCGCTGCATCGTTGATGGCGCTGCTCTACTACTCAACGTGGAACCCGCGCATGCTGCTGCCAAGCGAGTGGTTCGGTGAGGACGTTGTTGGCTTTGAGTGCCCTACTGCCTCGGCACTGCTAGCGTGTCTGGCACCACACGGAGTCGCGCCGCAGGAGCATCCGCACTACCGCCCTAGCACCACTTTGGCGGAGAAAGACGCTGAAGAGGCGCAGGAGTATGAGTACCAAAACAACGCCTACCACGACAAGGACGGCGCGCCGCTCCAGCGCACGCCGCCAGCCTGCCTCGACGGCGAGAGTGAGGCGAGCCAAGCGGACTACTCGCTCGGTGACGGGTACGATAGTGTGACAGAGCACGAAGCGAGCCACCCCGCCGACTCGGGTGCGGTGGCGGCTAATGGCAGCCCCGGCTCGGCCCCCGCCTCATTCTCGGAGAAGGCGGCTGACTGTCGCCGCTCTGAGGTGCTACAGCACCGCTACACCTACGTGATGCCAGAGGATCTTCAGCCGACTGTGGCCTCCCGCTGGGCTGGCACCTACCCGCCCTTTGTCAGCGCGTTGACCTTCATTGTGGAGCTGCTGCGCCGGCGCGTGATGCCGGTGTTTGATCGCACTTTCTTTGACCAGTACGCGCTACTCAACTACCTCCATTTCAAGGCCGTCGAGGAGCCGACCCGGGACGTCTTCGCCTCATTCGAGGGCCAACTGCAACTGCCCCTTCAGCCACTGAGCCAACACCTGTCGAGTGGCGTCTACGAAGTGTTCGAGCGCGACGCACGAAAATATCGGCAGTACCGCGAGGCAGTCTTTCACTACGTGCGGGACTGGTACGCCGCTGGGGTGGAGCAGCAGCACGCGCAGCAGAACAGCGAGTTCTTCGCGAAGCACGGTGTCATGAAGCGGGTGCCGGTGACCTCGGCGGACGAGCGGACACTTCACCTCGTGCTTCTCGGTTGCGGCCGCGGCCCGCTGATTGATGAGTGCCTCAACGCTGTCTCTGCGCTGGGCGTGCGACTGCGCATCTTCGCCATTGAAAAGAATCTCCCAGCTGCCTCCTTCACGCGTATGCGGTGGGCGAATGACCCGGAGTGGACGCAGCTGGCCTACACCTTTGGCCACACGCTCGAGGTGATCGTCGCCGATGGGCGCGCCATTGCAACTGCGGAGGAAAATAACTCGCTCACCTTGCCGGCGGACTTTGGTCTATGCGACCTCATTGTGTCTGAGCTGCTCGGGAGTCTGGGCGACAACGAACTTAGCCCGGAGTGCCTGGAGGCCTTCCACGCCCAGCTCAAGGACATCCAGCACCGCCGCGGCATTGCCTTCAACCCGTACCTCACGTGCATTCCACAGCAATATACTGCTTGGGTGGCGCCGCTCATGTCCGCCAGCTTTGATGCCGCGGTGATGGAGGCGGCAACGAGGGGGTTGACAGTGCCGCCGCCAGGCTGCAGCGACCACCACGCCGCCCTTCACCACACGCTGCTTGTCACTAATCTCAGCAGGGCGGTCACGCTAGCGCCTCCGCAACCGTGCTGGACCTTCGAGCACCGGTTCAGCAGCAGCTACGACGACAAGCGCGACTACGGCACGATGAAGCAGCAGGTGCCCGTGTTGCTGGAGCGGTCGGCGAGTCTTCTCTTTGAAGTGCCGCCGCGCGGCCGCTGCAGCGGCTTGGCTGGATACTTCTCCGCGGTGCTCTACCAGTCGGCGACCGCGCCAGCCACGATCATCGCCACCACCCCTGCTCAGCGGACGGAGGACATGTACAGCTGGTTTCCCTGCGTCTTCGCCCTCGAGCCGGCCCAGCAGATGGAGCTGCACGAAGTGGGGCAATCGTCGGCAGAACAGAAACCCATGGTTGCTGTTCGTGTACAGCTGGATCGCCGGGCGAGCCCGGCGGAGCGGAAGGTGTGGTATGAATGGAGTGTCATCTACGGTGATGTGGCAGCGGCTCAGAAGTCGCCGAGCGCTGGCCACGGCGCTGCGGCTGCACCGGTGGTTCACAACAAGAACGGCTGGGCTGCCTCGATGCGCCTGTGAGATGGCGAGGATGTGCACTAGAAAAATGGGAACGCAGTAGTGGTGAGGGGGGACCAGAGTAGCCACTCCCCCTGATGCTTTGCCTATTCGTTCTCTCTCTGCTCACGTTCACTGCTGGTGGGCTTATTTGAATGGCGCCCATGTCGTCCTTCTCTATTGGCATACACCGGGTCGTTAATGATGTGCATTTTTTTTTTCGTTTCTCTTTTCCCCTTTTTGGTGCGTACTTTGGTACCTGCCACACCCACCCACCCCCTCTCCTAACACACACACACACACGCACGTACCTTCTCCTCACTGATGCTCTCTGCCTTTCTGCCGTCTCTCGTCTGTTCCCTCGGTCTTTGATTGCTCTCCCGTTCTCATGTTCGCGCCAAATTAATCGAGCGGTGACCAAACCACTGCCATCTGAGTTATTTGGCGTATTTGCTATTGTGCGTGTAGCCCTGCATGTGTGTGTGTGTGTGCAGATGTCCTTTTGGCATGCATGTCTCTCCATGTTCCATCTTCGCTCCTTGTCCTTCCCCTCCCCCCTCTCTCCTTTGTCTTTGCGCTGGTATTCACGTTTCACTGTGGCTGCTCGTCTGTGTAGCACGGATGTGCGACAGTGCTCTAGACAGCTGCCCTTTCCCTTCTCCTCGTGTCATTGGAGGATGTTTGCCCGTCGTGTGTGTTTCTCTCCCTGTGCACTCCCGCTCTTATCTCTCCCCCTGTTTCGCTTTCTCGCCCACTTCAACCTTAGCTGTGAATGCATCGTCTCTCTCCCTCCCTCCCCTCGCTTGTGTGTGGGCGGGTGTGTGTACCGGATCTCGTGCTCCTTCTCTCTCCCTGATGAGCGGTTCGTGTGCGCATGTACGCGTGTGTCGATGTGCATATGCTGTCTGCCTCTCGTATGTACTCCCATAATGCGACAGCGCACGGTTTGCCTCAGAGGCAGCGAGGCGCTGTGTCGAACCCCTCCTCTCACCCTGTGCGCATTCCTATACGTGAAGAGCGAGGCGGAGTAGGTGGTGAGAGGAGCGTGCGTGTGTGTGCGTGGACTGTCTTTTCCCTCCACACTACCGCCGCCCTTCTCCTTCGTTCGTATTTTTCACTCAACTCACATCCGATGCTGACGGAAGTGAGTTGAGTGGAACTTACAGAGAACAAAGAGCTCAACTTGCGCGAAATCGCACGCAGCACTGTCCGCAGGCCTCATTATCAAACTTGGGGGCACCGAAGACCACGTCATAGTGTCTGCATCTCTAAGTGTGGGTTTCACTCTCTAATATACCTCGCTAATGCTGTTCGGTGGTGAGGTGGGTCTGCTTTGCGAGGCAGCAAAGCAGACAAGTGCGTCACGCTGTGGTACTCACTCTCAGTCCTTCGCCTCTCACCCCCTAGCTTTACGTCCGTGACTACCGCACTTCCCTGCACATGACTTCCTCCCTCCCCTTTCCTCCTCTTACTCTAACACGGCCACGCCCAGCACCTCAACCTCAATTATAGGCCCCTGCACTTCTCGCTCTCCTGACGTGACGTGGGTGCAGCCCCCACCTCTTTCCCTTCTTTGTACACTACACTACACGCACGCACATCCACACTCACCCGATCCGTGCCGGGGAATCATCCTTGCGAAACGTGAGCTCTTGTTGGTCTTGGTCCGCGCCACTGAAAAGTCCTAGAAGAGGAAAGGCTGGACAGAGAAGCTACCAGCGCGTGTGTGTAGGTGGACGTTCACAGTGTGTCTGCTTCTCCGTTTCCACTGGCTTTTAGCAGATGTCGCGCCTCTACACGGCCAAGGAAGTACGCGCGCACGCCTTCGACGATGACGCGTACGTTTCACTGAATGGCAAAGTGCTCGACCTAACTCCGCTAATCGCCGCCTACAAGGCAAGTCCGAAGTTCGCACATCTCACGAAGCCCCTCGTGCAGGTGGCCGGCACCGACATCTCGCACTGGTGGGATGCCGAGGCGGATGACCTCCGGACCTGCGTAGATGTGACTAGCGGCATGCGCACTTACGCGATGCCGCTGGGCCGTGTGCTACACATGCCCACCATCTACCCCGACTCCAACATTGACCTCAACTACGACATTCCGTGGTGGAAGGACCCGCAGTACATCATCGGAGCCCTGACAAGTCGCACGCGCCGTATCCGCATTGTGAATACACTCACCGGCGACGAGACGACGCTGGAGGTGTGTGCGGAGGAAACCCTAGAAGAGCTCCTACGCGAGCGCTACCTCTCCATAAACGCGCACGCGCGGAGTTATACGTGGACGCGGCTAGACCCCGACCCGCGCGAGCTCGATATGTCCCGCACGCTCGAGGAGAACGGCATACACGACGAGGCGGACTCCTTCGAGGACTTGGGACTGAACGCAGACTACTACATCCCTGCCATTCACCTTTACTATAACGATGACCTCACGGAGGCATGAGGTGCCACCGCAGCTGCAGCGATCGCCAAGAGGACAGTTATGGCGAAAGTGTGGGCTGCGCGCCACCAAACCCCAGCCAGTACGCATGTGCGTGTGTGTCTGTAGTGTGAGGGGTGACCACCAGCCATCAGTGAGGTGAAGGTGCTGAAGGGTGGAGACAGTCAGTGATGTGGCGGAATGCGATTGTTTTGATGTACACTACCGCTGGAAGACGATGGGGTTATGCTGTTGTGCGCTTGTGCACGCATGTGCATGTGGCCATGAATGCTGAGTGTCTCTCTCTCCACCATCTCTACAGGCAAACCTTTCTGCAGCGTGTTCGGTTCACTTGCCTGTCTTCGTTAGGGGACAGGGAAGGAGGAGAAGGGTTGAATACTGAGCCGTGCGCACCCGCCTCCCTCCCTCTTATCACCACCACCACTACCCCACCCCCGCGCACAGCAAGCAGGCGAAGCCAGAGTGCCTAGCATCATCCAATGGGTCAAGCACACACACACACACACACACACACACACACACACACACACACACACACACG